>NC_083334.1:8178997-8376680 GCF_963455315.2 Globicephala melas | reverse complement strand
ACAACAAAATGCCTATTGAGAAAATATGCTTTCAAGCTAGGGTTGCACTGAGTGGAAAACAATTCAAAAACGTTTAGCCAGAAAGAGAAAGATTCAAAGGAGCATGTGCCTAATTGGTTTTAAGCCCCACCCTTTTTACAGAATATTTCTAATGTACTGTAAAATAAGGGTACATTTTAAGTAAGAGTATACAGGTTCACAATGTTTTCTATTTATAAGTCAGTCATTCAAACTATCATTAAGTGCAATGGGAACTGAGTTATTTGCAACGTTCTCTCTTCAGGCTGGGTCTGTGAGGTAACAGGGAGTTAGATAACAACCCCTTCATCTAATTATTTACCCATTCAGAAGTCATGGAATAGTCCATTACCGTGAACAGTAATGCTGCAGCCAGAATGAATCAATCAATCAACCTTGGAACAATCTATATAAATCATGGAGATAATCAAAATGAGGAGAGCGAGGGGAGAAGAAACAACAGAATGAGAGGGACGGAGGAAAGGAGGGAAGAAGAAAGATGGGCAGAGGGAGACAGATGGAGGGAGGGAGGGAGAGAAACAATGGTGGCAATAACAAGTTTAAGCATCTATGGTTACAAATTTTTATATAATGTATCTTTCAAGCTTCTTCCTCCTACATTCCCTGTCTCAGTGATGACTTCATCATCACTCAGTTTCTTTATAGAAATCTCAACCTCCATAACATAAAAAAAAAAAAAAATTACAAGCTGGGCACCATGCCCTACAGACAGAAGACGCTCAACTTTGTCACTTCCCTCACCTTCTGTTTAAGTCCAAATTCTCCCCATCACTGACCTCCCTTCCCTTCCCATCTCACCTGCTGTAGCCTTATCTCATCTCTTGTGAGCATCCTGTTTCCACTGTCTCCAGACTGAGACTCTTGTCTCTCTTCTCTCCAATTCATTCCCTACACCAGAGCCTCTGAGTCAACTGTCTTCCAAATCATGACCCTCCCCAACCCCCCGCCCCAGACAGTCTACATATACAGAATGGAATGGAACTGGGCAGGAACTAAAACAATTATTGAATGCCTTATATGTGAGAGTGCCAAGTGAATCCAAGCTTAAAGAAAAATACAGTGTCTGTGTGTCAGGAGCACACAGCCTAGTAGAAAGCAGGGCCCCTGTTGACAAAATTGAAGCAAGTATTATATTTTCATTTTGTTTTCCTCTACAAGAAGCATAAGAATATTCTATATGAGGAAAAGGGCATGGAAAGCAAGAGGAAGAATTGCTTGTTTGAGAGATCAGGGAAGAATTCATAAAGGCCAGGGTAAATAAATTGGTTCTAAGTACCCTGATCAGAGGTTGCTACAGTGTAACTGTGGGATGTTTTGGGGGCAGATCACACAGATGGCAAATGCTTGAGCAAAGGTACAGGTGAAATACTGATCCTTTTTACTATATAAGTCTAGAATAAACATTGGTCCATGAAACTTAGTATTCTCTGTGGGTGTGATTCACCTTTTTTAAAGAGTGTTTTTTAGAGCAGTTTTAGATTCACAGCAAAATTAAGAGGAAGGTACTGAGATCTCCCACGTGCACACTGCCCCACAGGTGCACAGCCACCCCCATTATCAACATGCCCCACCAAAGTGGTACATGTGTTACAGTGGTAAACCTATATTAACACATCATCATCACCAAAGTCCGCAGTCTACATTAGGGCTCACTGTTGGTATTGTACATTTTGAGAGTTTGGACAAATGTGTAATGATAGATCCTAAGAGTAGTCCAAAGTATCATCACTGCCTTAAAAGTTGTCAGTGTTCTACCTATTCATCCCTGTCCACTTTAACCCCCAGCGACCACTGGTCTTTACTGTCGCCTTAGTTTTGCCTTTTCCAGGATGTCATAGACTTGTTATCATACCGTATGTAGTCTTTTTAGATTGACTTCTCTCCCATAGTATTAAGCATTTCAGTTTCCTCTGTGTCTTTGGATGGCTTAACAGTACACTTGTTTTTCTTTTTAGGTCTGAATAATATTTCATTGTCTGGATATGCCTCAGTTTATTTATTCTTTTACCAATCAAAGGACCTCTTGGTTGCTTCCACGTTTTGGCAATTATGAATAAAGCTGCTATAAACATGTGTGTGCAGGTTTCTGTGTGGACATAGGTTTTCAAATCCTTTGGGTAAATACCAAGGCGCATGATTTCTGAACTGTATGGTAAGAGTATGCTTAGTTTTATAAGATTTTGCCAAAGTGTTTGCCAAACTTGACTACACCATTTTGCATTCCCACCAGCAATGTGTGAGAGAGTTCCTGTTGCTCTACATCCTCACCAGCATTTGGTGATGTCAGTGCTCTGGATTTTGGTCATTCCAGCAGGTGTGTAGAAACTTAATATCTGACTTAAAATATCCATATACCTAACATTCTTCCAATCAGGTTGTGCTAATATAACGTAAAAGGGTAAAATCGGGCCTCCCTGGTGGCGCAGTGGTTGAGAGTCCGCCTGCCGATGCAGGGGACGCGGGTTCGTGCCCTGGTCCGGGAAGATCCCACATGCCGCGGAGCGGCTGGGCCCGTGAGCCATGGCCACTGAGCCTGCACATCAGGAGCCTGTGCTCCACAACGGGAGAGGCCACAACAGTGAGAGGCCCGCGTACCACAAAAAAAAAAAAAAGTGTAAAACCATGGAGAGACAAGGATCAAGTGTAGAAGAGAAAAAAATCCTGAAGTGATTTCATTTGGACACCAAATTTACTTGTGACCAAAAAAAAAAGAAAAAAGGAAATAGAATGAGCTCTACAGTGCTTATTCAGTCAGTCACAAATATGTATGGAACAATTAGTTAAGCATAGATAATAGACCAGAAATCACTATTTTGCACACTGGAGACAACGTCCTCATGAAAACATCCACAAGTCCTATTTCACAGAGCAGATACTACAAAAATATGTTTATGGCAAAATTCCACATATAAGTGATATGATGTTTGTGTTTCTCTGCCTGACTTACTTCACTTAATACGATAATACGATAGCCCATCCATGTTGCTGCAAATGGCATTATTTCATTCTTTTTTATGGCTGAGTAATATTCCATTCTACACATACGATATCTTTTTTATCCATTCATCTGTGGATGGACATTTAGGTTGTTTCCATGTCTTGGCTATTGTAATAGTGCTGCTATGAACATAGGGGTGCATATATCTTTTTGAATTAGGATATATGTCCAGGAGTGGGACTGCAGGATTATATGGTAACTCTATTTTTAGATGTTTAAGGAACCTCCATAATGTTCTGCATAGTGGCTACACCAATTTACATTCCTACCAACAGTGAAGGAGGGTATTTATCATAACTCTTTAAGGAAGCCCACAAAAATTTTAAAAAATAATTTTGAGAATCAAATTAAATACAATATAAGTGTTGTGCATTTTTGAAACACAAACTAAATCTTGATATCCTTGATGTTAAAGTTACTAAAATAAACAATGATATAATCACATAGATATAAACACACTCATAAATGTGTTTGCTCATCTTTCAACATGATGTATCTTACTGGATTAATAACAAAAAGTCCCTGAGTCATGAGTATCAAGGGGGGATACTGAAGGCCAATTGGGATGAAAAGGTGACAAAGGAAAGCAGACAGTGAAACAGATTAAAGAGAGACATGAAGTTGGATGTTGTGGAAACATCCTTATTTTAGTTAATTAGTATGGATTTTTAATTTAATTTTTTCTCCTGGAGTTGCCCCGGTCGTTTCTCACAATATTCTGAAGAATAAGGTGTAGGGATAAACTCGTAACAGATGACTGACTTGCAAAGGTATTATCCCTGGACCATGAAGGACACCAAACTCTCAAGGGTGAAACGAGAGAGAAGAACCAGGAGAGGACTCTGAATCCCATTTGCACACTGGTCACCAACTGGTCACCACGACTCCTTGGTG
Source organism: Globicephala melas (assembly GCF_963455315.2). Taxonomy (NCBI): domain Eukaryota; kingdom Metazoa; phylum Chordata; class Mammalia; order Artiodactyla; family Delphinidae; genus Globicephala; species Globicephala melas. The sequence goes on along the minus strand of NC_083334.1, from coordinate 8,372,749 downwards.
TGTGTGGCAAGAGCGTGTCCCAGTCCCAAGGCAGCATCTCTGGGCTGCACTCAATACACAAATTTACATTCCACTGGGAACAAGCCGAACCAGTTTTCTCCGGACTGAGGAGCTGCATGGTTGCAGGACTTCAAGCTAAAATCAGGACAATTTCAGGCAAAACAGGACAGTTGGTCCCAATGTGCATGTGTCAATTACTAGAACACTGGACTCAAAATCTAGCTAAAGGAAAGCCCAACTTTCTTCTTCAGACATTCCTGTATAATGTTTCTACAGTGTGCATAAAGCCAGAAGCATAACTTGGACAACGTTAATCATTTAAGCTGTCTGAACAACCGAATGGCTATGAATCAGTTGCACACTACTGAAAAACGTAAGTTTAAAAACTCACACGTGTATCTCTGGCCCCAAACACCTTCTCGCGTTCCACACCTTCACACCCAAGAGCCTGCTGACTACCCCAATGTTTATCACACCACAGGCCTCTCAAACTCAGCCAGACTAAAATAGGATTAACCAAACCCCAGCCCCAATCAGCTTGTCTTTGGACCCTGCTTCAGCAAATGGCATCACCTTTCACCCAGATCACCCAAGAACCGCAATTCGTTCCTGCTCCTACCAGATCCAGCCTATCACCAGATTCTGCCTTAAAACTCCAAGTTCCCTCATCCACTCCCACTGCTGCCACTTCCCGAGGCGCCCAGCACTCCTCACAGCTGGCCAATGCGTCCCAACTTCAGTTGGCATCAAACGTACACTCTCTTCCACATCCTTGCCTTTAGGTGTGCGGCTTCATCTTCCCTTTCTTCTTGTTTATTGAGCACACTCCTCTTGGTTTGAAAAATTCAGCTGAGACCTGACGCCTGGGGAACCTTTGGTGGACACTCAGCCCTACCTGGGCCTCCCCCCGGCTTGTGTTTGATGGCTTCGGCTTCCCTACTCCCTACAAAACTGCAAGTCCCTTGGAGGCAAGAGCAGTGTGTCACCTGTCCCTAGTCTCCAATGCGGAGCACTGTTGCCCAGAACTGACACGATGCAGGACTGAGTGGGGCTGGTTGAAGGAGGAGAACCCAGGAGGGCAGAGCCCGAGAAGAAACCAGGCAGCTTGCTATCACAGCAAGCCTCCCAGGCCCTGTGACCTGGGCGTTGTTCCTACTTAATGTCTGCTCTACCCCAAACTTGTGGTAAGTGGTTAGGAATACACTTGTTTAAAGGACCTACTGTACAGCACAAGGAACTATATATACTCAATATTTTATAATAACCTACAAGGGAAAAAAATCTGAAAAAGAATACACACACACACACACATATAACTGAATCACTCTACCTGTACACCTGAAACCAACACACTGTAAATCAACTATGCTTCAATTAAAAAATAAATAAATAAAAGAATACAAGTGAAATATCTAGTCATTCTAAATGCTCATCCACAAGAGTCTCTCGATCACAGGAAGAACAAAACTTTTTCATATTTTATTCTGAAAGAAACTGAATCTGAATGAGTTCAAACGGATGAGACTACAGAAATGTAAGTTTCACAGACCTATCTCTAGCCAGATTTACAAAGTCATGTAAACCTTGCTTCTACGTGGACCTGGAAAAGAGAGTTTTAAAAGTGATCCCACGCCCAACACAGATCTACCTTCTACGAGGAGAAGCGCTATCTTACTGCACCAGGACAGCTTGTCATCACTGTCACCAGCACGATGTCGCCACATGTAAGGTAGGAAACCCACTGCTCCGTGAGAATGTTTGCTCTAGGTCCGACACACGACAAAGGATAAAATAAATAAATATATACACCACACTAACAGGATGTCTGATATCAAAGAGCATTCGGACAATAGCAAAAAGGAAAACAATACTTCAGAATTAAAGATGCAATAAACTCTTCAATGACCTTTATTTTCTGCTGAAATATTTCAAAAGATTCTTCCACAATACTCTTCGGCTATTTTATCAGGTAGGAAATCACGACAATGGCAACTCCACAATGGATTCTTACATAAATTAGCAACGAAGAGGCTGTCAAATCCATTCGCCAGGCAAACTAGGTGGCAACCTTGGGAGGTTGGAAATTCTGGTCATCAACTTTGGATACATTTTATGCCCAACTCTCAGGTGTGTAGTCAGAGGCACACAATGGAGACACGACACCAGGTACGGGGCCACCTCACACTGTATCACACCTACGAGCAGAGGCGGCTGACCTCCCTTTGTCTCTTCCACTAGGCAACACAAGATGTGACTCATTTTACAAATTATTACCTCCTCTTTGTCACACCATACTGTTGGCCAATAAGTGACAGATTTAACTGGGATCCTTTAAAAACCATCTTCTTTTCTTTTTCAGGAAGAAAACTATAACACGCAATTGATGTAAGGTTTCCGAGGACAAAGAGTACCTTGCTAATCTCCTTACCCTCAACACAATACATTCTCCTCATTAGATTCTACGATACCAGTATTGATTAAAACAACTTTAGAAGTATTAATTGCACACTTACAGGAAGGGCATTGTGCTGAGGGCTGAGAGAGCTAGCAGAGCACGGCACCTGTGTTTTGAAAAGAGAATGATCTGTACTTTAGGCAAGAGATTTCTGACGCTCGAAGCAATTCATTCAGAAAATCCACTTTAAAATGCAAGGTTGGCATGCAACAGGCAGGATGTTATTTGGGACCAAAGGCTAAAGGAAATATTGAATAAAGACTACAATACTATCAAGAAAATTGTTGGAACTTGAGTTAAAACAACTTATCCGTCACTAATCAAATAGAAACGTACCAAGGACGATATATCGACTCATTGTAAAAAATTTTTTTCTTGCAAATAAAGAGTAATAATAATAATTGTCAACAGTTATTGGGCATGATCCTTGGAAAAGCTGTCGGCTCTTAAAAATGTTTATAATATATGTAGATCGGTAGTTACATCACTTTGGATAAAATTAAAAGCAGAGCTATCTTCTCACAAACACTGCTGTACTGAGCAAAGGAGGTATTTAACTTATTTAAAATTCAGTGACAGAGGGACCATGAAACCAAGGAACCCATCTGATGAACACTGGCCCTGGAGGAAAAAAAGATCTGGAGCCCCCTGCCGGCCAGCCTTGACTCCACACTCCACGGGGAGCTGGCAGCCGGATGAGATACATACAAGGGACTCAGGCAGGGGCTATTTCCCACCCGCCATAAAATTAACTTAATACCTTAGGGACTGTGAAGTCTGGACCCATGCTGTGCAGCCGAAGGAATCCCGACTGAGACTAGCATGGACTTGGGCTTCAGATTGAGCAGAGAAGCCTGTATCTGAAGCCAGTTTCCACTACTTGTTCATCCTGAGCAAAGTGATTATTCTCATTTTCAGAAGATCTTTATGAGCTCTGTAAACATGAATGTGATAATCCGTGATTCCCAGGTTCATAGGAGGATTAACCTTCACAGCAGAGGTGCCCAGCATAGAGTAAAATTTAAATGACGGCCACTGTTCTAATTTTTTATTGCTACAAAGGATCCCCATAGTTTTTAATATTGCAGTGTGTCTTTCACAGACCTGTAGCTGACATGTGCTATCTAAACCAATGTGAAGGGGAGTTTGGAATCTGTATTTCTCATTCTCAACCAAATAGTTTTATCTATTTGCTCATCTTGCTTACACACCCCCTTTGCATCGGGTCTTACTAAGGCTACTTTAGTGCTTGGGGAGTATTTTAGAATCAAGAAAGGGGCTTGGGGAAGAAAAAGTAGTGATTGGAGCTTCCTAAGACCTAAAAGGGGGTGAAGAAACATCAAGGAAGAAACAGCTAAGCAGAAAGGAAAAAAGCACAATGAATTAAAAAATCTGGCGCTATTTGAAAAGACCATGTAGAGTTTTATAACGGAAGTAAAAGCTAGAGTTTCCTATGGAGTTTAGAAAATTTGAGTTACACACTAGATGTGCCAGTTAAATTACTGCCTCTCAGCTTCAAATCCACGCTCCATTACCCGCTCTGTGATAATGCAACTGAACACTGTAAATGTTTCTCTTTAGTTTTAGTAGTTGTAGTTTCAGTGATCTGATACTTTCATAGATTATAATCCATTTAAAGTTATTATCAAATACTGGCTCTATTCCCTGTGCTGTACCATACATCCTTGTAGCTTATTTACTTGATACACAGTAGTTAGCATCTCTTAATCCCCTACCCCTATGGTGCCCTTCACTCTGCCTGGTGGTAAGCACTAATTTGTTCTCTGTATCTGTGAGTCTGCTTCCGCTTTTTTATATTCATTTGTTTGTTTCCAGCTATTCCATTCCTGAGTATATACCTGAAGAAAACAAAAACATGAATTCTAAAAGAGACATGTACCCCAATGTTCATAGCAGTATCATTTACAAGAGCCAACATATGAAAGCAATCTAAGTGTTTACCAACAGATAAATGGATCAAGATGTGGTGTACACACAGACACACATACGCACACACAGGAATATTACTTACCAAAAAAAGAATGAAATTTTGCCATTTGCAACAACGTGGATGGACCTGGAGGGTATTACGCTTAGTGAAATAAATCAGACAAACATTTTATGCTAGCACTGATATGTGGACACTCCTGAATGTTTTTATATAAATGTTTATATAATGTTTTAATATAAATTAAAATTTCTCTGTTCAAATTAGTCTATGGTTTCTGTATCTTGAGTAGATCCTTCTTGGTCCTCTAGATACCAAAACTGTAACAGTCAACACTGGAAAGTAATCTGGACGCTGAAATAATAAATACAGACAAATGGTTGCAGAATAATATAATAATGAGATACAGTGAGGAATTCCTTTCTCTTGTTTTCTTTTTTTTTTAACATAAGAGAGTTGGCATGAAATGTTGCATCAGTTATCATAATAATGAAATTAGAGAGCTATGAATAGTTATTAACAATTTATATGAATTAATCATATGATAATGATTCTTATCTGCTGGTCTGTAAAACAACCTGAAGTGAGAGACTAGTATGGTTTCTGTTGCTAAACATGGATATAATTAGAATCACATGATAAAAATTCTGTATAATATGAAGTATAATAAACACATTCTTTTCTTAGTGTTAAAGGCCACTCCCACTTTTTACATGACAATTTTGGGCAAGAGGTAAGAGTGAAAAAAAAATTTAAAAAAAATAAATAAAAGCACCATTACAAGAAATCAAGAAATTTATGCTTTGTGTTCTCAAAATTCCTTGTCTGAAACTAAGCACAAATGCAACAAGATAGTTAGATATTATTATTTCTTTATTAATGAATATAATGCTCTCCTTTTGCTACTTACAAAAGAGACATTACTGAGACATTATTATTATATGTATTTTAGAATGAAATGATTGGACATATTTATTTTAATAATTAAAAAATTGAATCCAGAGCTCTACTTCCAGAATGGTGGCAGGAGGGACACCAAGTAAGTGCCCCACAGCAGAATAACCATGATGTGTATGAAGTGTAAGAAAAAAAAATTAACATCTCTGGAAATTGCAAGAACATAAAGTAGAAGAAGGAACATTTGATCAAGAAAATCTGGTTTATTTGCAGAAACTAACATAGTGATCCTGAAATTTATAAAAACAGCCAAAGGATCTAGAAGAACCAAAACAATCTTGAAAAGGAGAAAAAAAAATTAAGGACTCATGCCTCCTTATTTCAATACTTTCCACAAAGTTACAGTAAACACAACTGTATTGTCCTGGCATAAGAACAGACATATTAATAAACAGAATTTGGGACCAAGAAATAGAACCTCACATTTACAGTCAATTTATTTTTGACAAGGGTGCCAAAACAATTCAAGAGAAAAAGAACAGTCTTTTCAACAAATGGCTCTGAGAAAAGTGTGTACCCACAATCAAAAGAATAGACGGAATCCCTTCCTCACACCATGCAAAAAATTAATTCATAATGAATCACAGACCTGAATGTAAGGAGTAAATCTTTGTAATCTTGGGTTAAGCAAAATCTTCACAGATACGACATCCAAAACAACAACAACAAAAAACTGGACCTCATCAAAATTAAAAACTTTGCATTTCAAATGTCAAAAAAGTGCAAAGACGACCCACAGAATTGGAGAAAACATTTACAAATCACATGCTATGACAAGGGATTTATATCTAGAATATAGAAGTAGCTCTCACAAGTCAGCAATAAAGACACATTACTCAACTAAAAACTGGAGAAAAATTGTGAATAGACACTCGTCCAAATAAGACACACATATGGCCAAGAACACATGAAAAGATGCTCAACGTCCTTAGCCATCAGCAAAATGAAACAAAACCCATAATTCGTTCGCATCTACATTAAAAAAAAAATAGCTACATTAAAAAAAACAGCTACATTAAAAAAAAGAGAGAGAGAGAGAATTAGTAAGTGTTGGTGAAGATGTGGAGAGACTGAAGCACTCACGTAGTTGAATGAAATGTAAAATGGTGTAGCCATTTTGGAAAAAATCCTCAAGTTCCTCAAAATGTCACCGTATGATCCAGCATATCCCCTCCTAGTTACATACCCAAGAAAAATGAAAACATTTTTCACACAGAAACTTGCACACAAACGTTTATAGCAAGTATTTTGCATAATTGCAAGAAGTGGAAACAACCCAAATGTCCGTCAGCCAATAAGTAAATGTGATGTATAGCCATAAAATTGAACATTATTCAGAAATACAAAGAAATGAACTACTGATTCATTCATGAATGAACCTTGAAAACATTATGCTAGTAAAAGAAGCTAGTCAAAAAAAGACCACACTCTGTATGACTGCATTTAAATGAAATGTTCAGAATAGGCAAATCCACAGAGACAGAAAAGAGATTAGTGTTTGCCTGGGGCTGGAAGGGTTGAGGGAAAACGGTTACAGGGTTTCTTTCTGAGTTGGTGAAAATGTTCTAAAACTGTGGTAATGGCTGCATAATTCTGGGACTATACTAAAAATCATCGATTGGTACACTTTAAATAGGGGAATTTTATGGTATGAATCATATTTCAAAACAACTATTATTAAAAGGAAAAACAGCTCAGGAGTAGAGAATTGAGGGTAATATAGGATACTGAAATTCAAATTGACTCTAATTCCCACTTGCAAGTTATTTATACCAAAAGACACCTACATTAATTAAGTTTTAGAATAAAAAAAAATTGAATGCAAAACACCCACATTAATTCATTTGAGAGAGAATAAAGAACAGTGGCCAAAAGACTTGGTTTTCCAAAGGAAGAATCAGATAGAGCTCAGAATCTTCAGACTGGTGAGCTTGTCTCTCTGCCTGGACTCCATTTCTCCCTTACTTCACTTAAAGGATTCTTACTGAGTCTCCCCAAGTCCAGTTCAGATGTCACCCCATTTTCCTTAACGCTTTCTGAAGCATAGGTCTTCCTGGGCTACTGATTATATATCAGTTTATGTAATTATACATACCGATTTATATATGGATAGAATGATATATGGATGAATACCATCTTTATTGTTAAAAAACGGTTGGCTAGTATACATATAGCTGATTCACTTCGTTATATAGCAGAAACTAACACAACATTGTAAAGTAATTATACTCCAATAAAGATGTTAAGTAAAAAGAAGAAAGTTGGCTAATCTCATTTTTCTTTTTTTGTGTGTGTGTATCTGTACCCATTGGATCACTGGCATTCATTGCTTAAACGAGAGTCCTTTTGGCGAGAGAATGGATCTAGGCAATAGAAATACCTCATTCAAGGAGGGAGCATAATTCCCTTTGGCACTATGGGAGTAAAGTGGCTCATAAGCCCAATTCACATCCCCTTCCACTCTCAGATGTGTTCTAACATAAAGGGTCAATTCTAGAGTTACTCACATCTTAATACTGGGTTGGCCACAAAGTTCCTTCAGTTAATGAATATGTTGTTCAATAAAGTTCTTGGTGAAAATGAAAAATGTCTTATTTTTACTTGAAACTGAACTTACTTTTTTGACCAACCCAATATTATGTGCACCAACATGGATTGGCAAGAGCAGGGTAGAGGTCAGACTGTGGAATTTAGGAAGTGAGAGGGTATGAGACAGTGACCCTTGGTTCCCTACCATCTGTATAGAGTGTGAAATAGATGGAAACACTCACGTTAGCTTGTGAAACAGCTAACTGTTGGAAAAGAACTTGAAAAAGAATGGAGGACCAATGCATCCCAGGGAACAGGGACCACAAATAGCATCTCCAGTCTGGATGGCCCAAATTCAGCAGCCTGACTGAAGCTCTACTGGGTTAACAGAATCAACAAGCGCCTAGGTAGACTGCCTACTCATCAGAAATAAGTAGCCAGGTTCTATGAAATCTATCATCATTTCTAAAAGAATAGATCACAGGTCATTTCATCTGTGGACACTATGACCAAGAATGAAAAGAGATGAGCAGGTCCCAAAGATCTAGCAACATGAGATTTATCTCAACTGGAGTTCAGCACAGAAAAACATCGAACCAGACATACTTCTTCCCACTGTCAGGATGTCCCAGTAGCTTTTCTTTTTGTCTTCTGTGCCCTGATACTATCTTAGGAACAGAAAAGCAGGGTATAGAAGAGAAACCCCAGAATGCTGAGAATTTACTCAAGAGATTGGGTGTGCTTGGAATGTAAGTTTTCACTGGGAGAGACTCACAGTTAATTTCCAGATATAAGTCTAACAATATCACCCCAGACCACTCCCACTGCATGTCACCAGAGGTAATAGGAGGTTCAAAAAAGGATGGGGCCAGATACAGAAAATAGGTACGTTTATGTTGAAGTTTACAATGGTATGTCACTCACGTTTTGTTTCCAGTGCCTAGTCCCAGGTCCACCAAAGACACTAGGACATACTGGTGAACAAGACAGCCTGTATGCATCTAAAGTTTACCTTTTAAAGGAGTAGAGGGGTAGTCAATAAATGTTTACTGAAGATAAGTAAACAAATATTCTTGGGCAAAAGTCTATTTTATTGCACTAAAGGAGCCATGTAAGTTCAATTTTCACACTATTCGACCACACCATATGATGCTAAAGAAACAAGATGGCGGGAGGTGCTGACTGAGATATGGCTGCCTTCCTCCCAAAAGGCTCCCAATAGTGGGCGGGGGAGTGAAAGCACACATGATGACTTCAGCTAGACTAAACTTTAGGCCGACTAATTCTTGACTCCAGACCCCTGACACCTCCCTTTTCTTAGAGTTTATCTTACCTTAGAAAACCTGCAACTATCAACTTTTTCTCTGCCTCTTTGAGATTTAAATCTTTTCAAAAGCCACTTGTCAGTGTTACAGCAGAGAAATGTCTTTCTCGAGGACCTGGGAGTCATTCCTTTGAAATGCAATCAAAGCAGACACACGTGGCCAGATCAGTTGTGAACTCAGGAATAATTCCACCTGCTGGACCCTTCCATAGAACAACATCCCCTCTGGGGTCCTCCAGCACCCCTCTGCTACTCAGCTACCTCACCTCTGCATTTAAAAACACTCCATCTTTTCTTTCAGCAGAGTTGAGCTAAGTGTTCTGGGCTCTCTCCCCTACTGCAATAGTCTTAAATAAAGTCTCCTTTGCCTGTTTAACTTTGGTGCGATTATTGCTTTGACAGTGGACTGGATCACATAAAACAAAAGAAATAACGCAAACTTATTTCTTCCCTAATGGAATTCAAGAAAATACGTTTCTAGAAGTGTTAACATCACGAATACCTCCTGATTATTATATAAACCTGGACTTCAGGATGAAAAATAGCCTGTTACTACACAATTATCTTTTGCTTTATTGATAGTTGCTCTTACTAAAGTGTGTGAAATATAATGCACCATACTGAAAATAGGCTGAAACTGCTTTCCCAAGTTTCACTATTCTTTCACTTTAAAGGGAATTCAAGCAATTGATTGCATTTCTGCATGTTTGTACTTCTTATCCGTCACAAAAGCTGTGTCTGTTACTACGATTAGCCAAATGGTGATCTATACATACATCACTTTAAAATATGAGGCATAACATTTTGTCAACTACAGATGAGAGAAAAATAACATTGGCAAACAAACATATCAAATATTAAAAATCATGTATCTGATAAGTATTAATTAAAAATAAATGATAAAACAGCATTTTCTAATATATTAGTGCTAATATGACAAATTGCTTTTCCAATATGATGCTTTGATATGCTTTTAAACATGTTTAAGTTTTTATATGGAATATAACAAATACCTATTTTCCAACAATTATACCATATTTAACATTTGTTAAATTCTATGTGTTAAATTCTATGTTAAATTACAGTCATGAAAACACCATCAATTGAAAGAAATAAAAAATATGTAGAAAAATAAGTAGGCATGTAAAATTTAAATCCAAAAACCACATTTTGAAGAGCAGAAATGTTCTCTCAAGATGACTCCAGCCATGAGAACTTCTATTATTTTTTAAATTATAATGGAATTTTACACTGTGTTTTTACACCACTGAATCTCAAATTGCATGTGAAAATGTCCACATTCCCTTAGCTCTAAGGCAATGTTCAGCTGCGAGGTACCTTCTAAACGTCGCTCGACTGGCCCTGGAAAGGCAACAAAAAGTCTGTCTCTTGGCAGAAAAATAAAAACAAAAAAAGTGACTAGCTTTGATTTCTTTTCACATTGCTACTTATTCTTGCCCCAGATTCTTTTAGAGTCAGGAAAAAAAAAAAAAAGGAAAAAGGAATTTTATCAAATCCTTCTATAAACAATGTAGAAAGTCATCCGTCAACAATTTCCTCATGTCTGTACAAAGCTCCCAGAGACTGGTTCCAGCTAATAATCTACTTCAATTCATATTTAATTAAACCAATTCATGGCAAGGAAATAAGGAGTCACTGTACAGATTAATCGACCCATTACTGAATGTGAAATTCTTGCACCTGGATCAATTCAAAAGTCCTCATTCCCTGCTCATCCCGGCCATTTTTTTCCTTAGACTTCCCAGCAGTCCTGCTTCTAAACTCTTAATCAATTGAGGCTGTTTGTACGCGTGGAGATCACCCAAGGGATCTGACTGAGTGGACAGAGATTCCAACTTATGAACAGAAAACTTCTTTCTCTACTTAACGTATCAAACCTGCTGAGAAACTGTAATTTTAGGGACAAAAATCCCTGTCTGCCTTTTTCTCTATAGCAACCAGTTAGTTATGACACTTCTGTTTTCCAAAATACACTGTTACTTTCCATTACTTGTCCCTGTCAACCAAACCAGGTGCAAAGTAAAACATGGTAAACTTGGGCAAACTAATATATATTTTTTAAATGTCAAGCCCAGTGGTAAAACTACCAAAATATCTACCTTAGAGAATATTTTACATAATTCTGGGAATCTCCTTTTTATATTAAGTTAATTTAACAGTCTTTGGAAAAAGGACTACAGAAAAAGTTGGAGAAATCAAGGAAAAGGAGGCCTGAGAAGCAGATCGATGTAGATGATTGAGCACTGGTTTTAGATTCTGTTCCTGAACTAACAAATTAACATGATGACTGAGCAAAGCTTGATCTTGAAACTGTCAACTGTGGATTTCCGGAGTGATGATTCCATGTCTCACAGGGGTGACTGCAATAGCCTCTGCCTTTCCTGCTGGCTCCTCCACCCTGTGTTCTGAATTCAATTACCCACACTGCTCTCGGGAAGATCTAAAATGCCAACATTCAAATGTAACTCCTTAGTTTGAAGAAATTCCTACAGGGCTCCAACTTCTGTCCCACAGCTTGCCTGCCAGGCTAAGTTAAGAGAAGCAGCGGGGGATGAGCCTGGAGGCCCGCCCTGGGGAAAGGAAGGGAGAACTCGATGATCACCTACTTTCATCCAGAGAACCTGAGAAAGTATCATTTGTTATTGGTTGGGTTACAGTTCTTTCTTTAAGGCATTATCGAGTGAAAAAATAAATAAATAAAAACCCATTGAAGAACAAGAGAACATCCAAAGTCTTTAGTGCAGGAGGCAAGACCTACTTTGATGAGGAACTGGCCAAAATTTCAAGCCCTATGCTTTCGGCTCCAGGTAATCCTGAACGATTGACCTCCTCTGAACGTGTATCGTTCTAGCCCTTCTTCTGGGAATGCATTTACACAGTTTACTCCTGGCCGTATCTTGCTTCATTTACTCATTCATGGAGCCACAGATGACTTTAATGCACAAGCTGAAGAAAAGTTTTTAAAAGTTCCACAGCCTTTGAAAGCTAATCGCATGCTTCTCTTACTCCTTTTCTGTATATAACAGTTGTGCTCAACTTAGCTCAGAGAACATTGCTAGGGTGAGTCCTACTCAAGGCTTGCTGCCATGTCTTCATCACCTTAGTGTGTCCTGTGCTTATCACATAATGGAGAATCAATAATTATTGAACTGAATTTAGCCCAAAGGGTAATTGAACGATCAATTGAGCTAATTATAAATTAGAACAGTGTAAGGGATTTTGGAGTGCATTGGCTATTAGGAAGGGAATGATGGAAGCAATTAGGTGAGGGCTGAAATTCTGTAAAGAGACAAACTTAATGAGCTTGACATACTCTGGGTGTGATTCTCTTGGCAGCAACGCTACAAGACAAGAAAGCTCAAAACACAGTATCAGGCTCTAACCGAAATTCTACTGGTAAAATCACAACTGTTTCCTACAAAGAAGCAAAAGAAGACCTGTTTGAGCAGATTGGTGTAGCCTCAGCGGCGGTCTCTTGATGAGCTCAGACTACAGGGACCCAAGAGAGAAGATGGGAAGGGCCACCCCTACTGAGAGGCAAATGCAGAGGAAATGCAGGGACCTATAAACCCGCTTCCCAGAGGTCTACATCCTAGGAGCGGTGCTCTTGGAAGGGGCTGGGACCGGAGGGTGAGGCAAAGCCATTTCCTGATTATCAGTCAGTGGGATTAAAAGAATCACGCATACCTTGCTTGGGGCTACAGGATATAATTCCAAGAGACAAAGCAAAATGCCTGGTTTCAGGATCTTGCCATGGTATCAGATTAGGATTATGATCTAGGGCTAAAAATTGTAGAACAGAAGACACAAAGCGAGCAAAGTCAGATGAAGACAGGTGAGCAGATGTTAGAACCAGATCTACCCCCCTCGTCAGCCCAACTCAGTTCTCCCAGCAGCCAGTGCAGAAACCTCCAAGCCCAACCTTTCCAATACACCCAATCACGTGCTCTCCACCACCTTCTACTGGAGTGAAACCCAAGTCCTTATCACCACTCACGAAGCCATGACACTCTGGCCCTTGCTTTTCCGGAGCCCCCTGTCCTCTGTGGTATTTTCAGCACAGCCAGGCATTCCGTCTTTCAGGAATACTCCTCTCTCCATGGCCCCTTCCTCTGGGCTTGTAGATGACTTGCCCCTCACCTCCTTCAACCCTTATTTAGTGCCAGTTTCTCCAACATGGCTTTACCCAACTATCATATTTCAAGGTCACCTTCCCCAAGGTGTTTTCTCTCTTTTCCCTCTTTTATTTCTCTCTGTAGAATCATGACCTGAAGATAATTCCTTCGCAAGATTAGATGGGGACATGTAGGATACCAAAGGCTCATAGCAGGCACTCCATAAATACTTAGCAAAATAACGAATGGATGAATGGAATTAATGAACTGCATTAAATGAAATTAAGGCTATCTAGACAAAAATTACATTTGAAAGAACTAAAAGTATATGTAGAACCAGATATTAATATAAAAATCTAACACTGGTCTACAGATAAGAGCTCATAAACTACTCTCCTATAAGTTACCTATCTTCATGATGACATGAGTGAACTTCTGTTCATGATCTTTGTGCAACTGTAGGGAAGGACATAAAATAGAAGAGTGAGAACAAAAACAACAAAAGGTAAAAAAGTTAGGAAAAAAAATGTGAATGACTTTCAAGTGGACCCAGATTCCTTAAGACAACCTTCCGTGCTTGTCTAAACACACACTGCTGCTTTGTCTAAATCTAAATCCCTTCATAATTTTAAGCAATTTTAAACTCTATAAATTGTAGATAACTCATAGCAATGTCAGTGCTTCTATTTCGCAAACACGGAGAGGAATGTTTTTCAAGATTTCCTTCCTCCTCTCACAATAAGCCAGTTTTGTACATACGTGTAACTTATTTCAGCATTACATCCTGCTTACACGTGGGTGGTTTTCAAACTGTCTTTTGAATGATTTGTGACATCTTATTAATTCCCTTATTAATTAATCAGTTAAATTTTTTGACATATTCATTTTATATTTGTATGAAGTATAGGACTATATCATTTTAAAATGATCATTTAACAGAACTGAACCCTTATCACATGCCAGGCCTTATCTAACTTAACCCCAACGTGAACTGCAGTGAAACAGAGCCTTGGAAATAGTCTTGCGTTCCTCAAGTTCACAAAGTGGCGTCCTTCTTAAGACAATCACGAAAAATACATTTGACAAAAACGTCAAGCATATTAATAAAAGCTCGAAGAAGAAATAATCATCAGTACAATGAAGTATGTTTCTTAAAAACATTCAGATAAGCCTTTAATTTACTATTTGGGAAAGGTTACTAGACAGGCTGACCATGAGAGTACGACAGAGATTGTCAGCAAGTGGCAGAACTGTTCCGAAGATGCATGCACACAAGGTGGGAAACATGGCTGAATGACTGAATGGATGGTTATGTGGTTGCACAGTTACTCAAGAATAAGAACCACTTGGGACCTCCCTGGTGGTCCAGGGGTTAAGAGTCTGCACTCCCAACGCAGGGGGCACGGGTTCACTCTCCGGTCGGGGAACTAAGATCCCACATACGGCACAGTGCGGCCAAAAAAAAAAAAGAAAAAGAAATTAAATTAAAAAAAAAATGAGAACCACTAAATGGTTTCATGATGATGACCATTAGAAAGAGGCACTGTCATGGTCCATAGAGGGATCGATCCACATTACCTGAAGGAACTAGCAATATTCTTCCTGGTACCTGGAGGAGGACTGGGGAACTTGAGGAAACAACATCTGTGTTCAAATAAACGTGTAGCTATTGTGTGGAGGGAGAGGTTTTGTAATCAGCAGGTGCTGTAAGGGGAGGACCCCGTAGCAGGGAAGCTGGGGCTTTCCATTAAGTCACTGGCCACGTTGGGATTAGCCTGGGGAAGATGGGGCTGAGATAAACTGAAGATCTCAAGAAACTGGGGTGGCAGGTGATACGGACAGGTGTCCCCAGTCTCTCCAGGCCTCTAACTGGTGTCCATCCTTGCCAGGTATGTATGTACCTCCCAGTTTAGCAAAAATCCTGTCGAGATGGATTAACCAACAACCCCAAGCCCTGACATTTCCTCTTAATAATTTTCTACCCACTAAGTCCCCACGGCTTGGCTATAAACCCCGCCTCGTCCACTCTGTGTTCAGAGTGAGTCCTGTTCTATGCTGAGGTCTCTTTTCTCCGACTGCAATAGTTCCTAAATAAAATTCACTTTTAACACTTCAACCACTGTCAAGCTGTGGCTCTCTTTAACTGATATTAGTTTTCAAATGTTTATTAGTAGCAACTATAATTGAAATGTAACATTATGTGAATAACCTGGAACTTCCATGAGAGATCTATGACAAACATCTTAAACTGCATCACCTTTCACATTGTGAAATGTAAAGTTCCCATTTAAAGTGATTTCTGTGCTCAGAAAGGGATTGTGGGAGGTTCCCAGCAGCAGAAGAGACACTGAGGTGTGTCTCCAAAGGGTATAATGGAACAACCCTTATCTAACTACAGATTTATCTAAAACAACATCCTTGTCCAAAATTGTTACTCACTAGAGTTCTGTACTTTATGTGAGAAGTTTTAAGGTGTGACATTTCATTAACGTACATTGTATTATATTTTTTGGCCAAACGCTTATTTCAAGGGGCCAATTTAACTGTCACGTGATAGAAATGAAATGTAAATGCTATGGCTGAAATGTTTGCATCCCCTCAAAATTCCTATCTTGAAAGCCTAAACCTGCACAGTGTGATGGTGTTAGGAGGTGGGGCCTTTGGGACGTTACTAGGTCATAAGGGTGGAGCCCTCATGAATGGAATTACTGTCCTTAGAAAAGAAACCCCACAGAGCTCCCTCCCCCATCTGCCATAAAACCTACTCACAAGGGCGTTCATATTCACAAGCCTAGTGCCTATAAATCCAGCATAGGTGGAAAACCTTCCTTCCTTCTTTCTCTTTTTATATTTTTCCACTCACCAAAAAAAATCACTTAATTTTAATACTGAGAAACTTCCTTAGAAGGGCTTATTTCCTGATTTCCTCCTAAAGTTAAAAACAGTAAAAAGCAACTCAAGTCAACATGTATCGCCTCCCCATCACATTATATTTTTATATTTTCTAAGCTGTGAGAAGCAGTAAGATTTGAAACACAAGTACAAAATACTGAAACACATTGTAAAGGCAAATAATATACTCTTAAGTCAATGAGTTACAAATTCCTCTAGATGAAAAACTGAGTCAATATTTTCTGCATTAGTTTTTCCTTCAAAAGATCTAAAAAGCAAAGAAAAAATTCGATGGACTGCCTTCTGTTTTATTTACCAATATTGATGACAGAAAATAGCTTTATCAATGAAGCAGAAAACTATAACTGGCAGAGAATAATATGCTGCCAAAGAGTGGACTGCTTCACTCTCTAAAGAAGTTAATTTTATGTGGTCATTAAGCACGTTAAGGCACAACTCGGAAAGCTGATTCTACCACAAAGTGCACCAGCTACGAGAAAGGCACAATATGTAGGATATAACAAACGTTAATGCCATTGAAAACAATGAAATACTATTTGGTGAATGTGTCAATATATTTTGTACACTTCGACATCATATACAGTCTTGAAATCATGGCTGGACTTAAAGGCAGGGCAAATGAAAATCTAATTTAATCTCCAACAGTTAGGAACTGCTCAACGTGAACTGATTCACTAATTTTCCTCATCCTCAGTTTTTTCAGAACCCAAATAGGGACAATGACTCCTATGCTACAGCACTGTCATGATGCTTAGAAAAGTGAGTGTACATCAAAGCACACGGAATACGGCAGACATGCAATGTTATCTGATTTTTTGAAATGTCTAAGGAAATAAAAAGGATGCAGTAAAACTCTACTGTTCTGGCCTATGGAAATTACAGGTTTCTGTAACTTCTTGAGATTTTTTAAGTAATGCAGAGAGCATTAAGACACAGAGTTTGCAGGCCTGAGAAGATGCCCTTGGAGTTAAAGGTTAGCATGACCAATGCACTGCGTTGCTAAGAAATCAGGGTTTGCCTGCTTGTGTGATTTCCTTTTGGTAAATACAAAAAAGGAATTTACTGCCATTGAACAACTGTACTTTCCCACCTACATTCAGTTACAAAATTGAGTAGCTCTAGTATTCTTTTTTTTTAAATTTTTTTAACATCTTTATTGGAGTATAATTGCTTTACAATGTTGTGTTAGTTTCTGCTGTATAACAAAGTGAATCAGCCATACATATACATATATCCCCATTTCCCCTCCCTCTTGTGTCTTCCTCCCACCGTCCCTCCCTATCCCACCCCTCTAGGTGGTCACAAAGCATCGAGCTGATCTCCCTGTGCTATGTGGCTGCTTCCCACTAGCTATCTGTTTTACATTTGGTAGTGTGTATATGTCCATGCCACTCTCTCACTTCGTCCCAGCTTACCCTTCCCCCTCCCCATGTCCTCAAGTCCATTCTCTACATCTGCGTCTTTATTCCTGTCCTGCCCCTAGGTTCATCAGGACCATTTTTTTTTTTTAGATTCCATATATGTGCATTAGCATACGGTATTTGTTGCTCTCTTTCTGACTTACTTCAGTCTACGTCCACCTGTCTCACTACAAATAACTTAATTTCGTTTCTTTTTGTGGCTGAATTATTATTCCATTGTATATATGTGCCACATCTTCTCAATCTATTCATCTGCTGATGGACATCTAAGTTGCTTCCGTGTCCTGGCTATTGTAAATAGAGCTGCAATGAACATTGTGGTACATGACTCTTTGAATTATGGTTTTCTCAGGCTATATGCCCAGTAGTGGGATTGCTGGGTCGTACGGTAGTTCTATTTTTAGCTTTTTAAGGAACCTCCATACTGTTCTCCATAGTGGTTGTATCAATTCACATTCCCACCAACAGTGCAAGAGTGTTCCCTTTTCTCCACACCCTCTCCAGCATTTATTGTTTCTAGATTTTTTGATGATGGCCATTCTGACAGCTGTGAGGTGATACCTCATTGTAGTTTTGATTTGCATTTCTCTAATGATTAGTGACATTGAGCATCCTTTCATGTGTTTGTTGGCAATCTGTGTATCTTCTTTAGAGAAATGTCTATTTAGGTCTTCTGTCCTTTTTTGGATTGGGTTGTTTGTTTTTTTGATATTGAGGTGCATGAGCTGCTTGTATATTTTGGAGATTAATCCTTTGTCCGTTGATTCGTTTGCAAATATTTTCTCCCATTCTGAGGGCTGTCTTTTTGTCTTGTTCATGGTTTCCTTTGCTGTGCAAAAGCCTTTAAGTTTCATTAGGTCCCATTTGTTTATTTTTGTTTTTATTTCCATTTCTCTAGGAGGTAGGTCATAAAGGATCTTGCTGTGATTTATGTCGGAGTGTTCTGCCTATGTTTTTCTCTAGGAGTTTTATAGTCTCTGGTCTTACATTTAAGTCTTTAATCCATTTGGAGTTTATTTTTGTGTATGGTGTTAGGGAGTGTTCTAATTGCATTCTTTTACATGTAGCTGTCCAGTTTTCCCAGCACCACTTATTGAAGAGGCTGTCTTTTCTCCATTGTATATTAGCTCTAGCATTCTTAACCATCACTTTAGTAACTAGATATTGAAACCATTAAAAACAATACAAAACCAGTATATTTAGTGGAAGTTTGCATACAATCAAAATGAACACCTTCATGGATTCCCCAAACCTTCCTATGTACCTTCACTTCTTATTGACTTTATCACACTTTTCACTTCCACATCTTTTTTTTTCCTAAAAATTTTGGCTAGCCGCTTTAAACATGATTTTCCAAACTCCAGTGTGGCAGCTCTCAACTCCCAGTTGTTAAAAGTCTGTCTTTTTAAATATAAATGTATTTATCTTCTGTCAAGAAATTACAATTTATTTCAGCTTAAAAATTTTTTTTTGCATATATACAAAACGTCAAACACTCATCTAGAATTTTCATAGAAATGTGATGCTTTATTGAGGCCTGACCACCTTGTGAACTTGGCCGTATCATACACGTGATAAAGAGGACAGGCTACTGAGACTGGATGGACGCTCTGTCCAAGGTGCTGTTGTAAAGCGGCAGAGCGCCAGGGGTGCGGATGCCTCCCGAGGGTGCCTGTGTGTCATCGTTCCAGGGAAGCAACCTTCTCATGTTTCAAAAGTGATTTCTCACCTTCTATTACATGAAATACTTTCTTTGGGAGATGTCAGTGATATCCAATATTAACAAGGAACATTTAAAAATGTATTTAGAATTCGTGTTTATGATGAGGCTTAGTTTGCTCTTCATCTTGCAACCTTGAAAAGGAAAAACCTACTGTGACAATACGATACTCCTAATTTTGGAAACGTCAACAGAATTCAGTAGGTCATAGTACAAGCATCTCACAAATAGTCACAACAAGTGATAACAAACATCTGTACTTTATCCCAAGCATCTTTTTTAAAGAGTAGAATAAAAAAGTGAAAAATGGTTAAAGGTAACATGACATACACCCCCATTCTACCTGGAAGATGTTTCCATCATTCAATTCGAGAGGGTAAAAAGTGGCTGAACACTGACCGTGTAAAAGGCATCATGATACACGCTGTTTCATTGTGCATCTATGTTTTCCACTCTTTGCCTAATACTCCGACAGTGTATTGTTATCTCATAAAAAACGCAAGAAGGAAATTACTTTCTAAGAAAAAGCAGGACTTACAGTCTATTGCGGCTGCTCCACTGATCCCCAGAATGAGTTTGCACGAATCACTTAACCTCTGTGTTTCTGCCCTTCAGCTAGACTGGTTCACATGTGCTCTGAGAAAATTACATTCCTCACTAGAATCGTTGAGTCTTAATTGAAGTTTGTAAAGCACTCTGACATCCTTATCTCAAGGATATTGCGAGCATCACCTTGACTCCAATAAGGAAGCAGGGGCCTCGTGTAGGTTTATGAAACACCGAGGCACTTAGCCTGGGTGAAACCCTGTCTCCTTCACTTTGCCTGACGCTCGTAACACAAGCCCCAGGGTCCCATGGGACGAGGTTCTGCTTTGCATTGTAAATTCCAGGGCGCTACCCACCCAGACAAAGGTCTGTGTGCTTTTCCAGCACAGGCTTGTTCTTCTCGCCTGTGGCTCCGTGAATACTACGTATCCACCTATTTCCTGGGACAACCTGATAGAGCCTCAACTTTCTTTTGAGATTTCAGAATACACTGTGTGATATGTTGAAGAAAAGGGCCTGACAACTTTTAATACTAATATTAATCGGTGTTTCTTAAGGCCGATTGAACTTTTGGGTTTGCTCACACCCTTACTGCTACCATCTGGGTCACTTGTTAAATGACTAAGGCCCAAGCCCTGGTTCCTGAGTCAGGGTCTTCTGAGGGACTAGACCCAGAAATCTGCATTTTAACTGCCTTTTCGCGTGATTCTTTCTTGCACTGACTTCTGAAAACTTTTAGAATAAAACATTTTTCTATTTCTCCTTTAATCCAAGTAGTAACTACACACACACACACACACACACACACACACACACACACACGAGTCAGTATGTGCATCAAATCCAGATTAGAGTCAGTTGTGCACCTAGTCCTACCTTTATTGTTTTGTCTGTAGAGTTAGGGGTTTAGAAACAACCAAGTTCACATTTTGATTTATACATGGCCTTGCACATTTCCTAACCCTGCCAGCCCAGTGCAGTGACAAGTCTAGGTCTCAATTCATCTAAAGGGTTACTTCAATAAATAAAAATAACAAATCTCAACGATAACAAAACATTGGGTCATAATTTAATAGGCAGTGTTTTTTCTTTCTTAGTCGGTGATAAAAATGATGTATTAAGACTGAAGTCATCTTAGCTTTGATCAAATTTCTCACCATGTGCTGTTTTAAAGAGAGAAGGAATTAGCCTGTTTATATCTGGCAAAGGATTATACTAAATCTTTTCAGATGTTATCTAATACTTATAAATAAACTTTTAACAAATGAGGAAATAAAAGCACAGAGAGGTTAAATATGTTAAGACCACAGGGCTTGTAAATGCTGTAATTCAAGACCTAGTACATCTATTTGGTTTCACCTCATATATGAGATTATCTCCTTTGGCTGAAAAATGTATACATCAGATACCATGCCCACTTTATGCCAAGCACTGTTCTAAACATCTAACAGGATTAACTAATTTACCTTTTAATAATCCTTACTATTCCTATTTTAGAAGTGAGGAAATTATGGCACAAAATTTTGCTCAAGGTGGTGCATGCTTTGGAAGTGCCGAAGCACAGAGTGGCTGGTTCTAGAATCCATACACTACGATGCTACCTTTATAAACACCAATTTTGCCAGAATTTCACAAATTACCTTGGATGATCACTCAGTGGGCAGATTTACTACTATAAATAGTAATAGTTTGTATAAAGCTAGCAATAGTATAACTCGATCTTCTACCTTTTTTTTTTAGTTTTCATGAAACAGTGAACATATCAAGCATGCACTTGAAATTTCCCATATATAGTAATTTTTAGTGAATTTGAATAGCATAATACTGGTATAAAAATATAATATAATAAATCATAGCAAAAATGATAAGTCATAAAACATTTTTCAGTAAATAAATTATTTCAATTAATTGTGCTATATTTTCTAAAGTTAAGGATATATGAAGGTAAAAATAATTACATTAGAAACTAGTTCTTTAATATAAGAAACTTCTAGTCAATAAAACACTAATGCAAGGGATATGACCATAAAAATAGATGTAAGAAGGGTATCAAAACTGCTTTTTTTCATGAATATTGAAATCATAATGTTGATTCATTTTCAAAAGAAGCAAAGGTGGAGACTAATTTAAAACAATGAAATATGATTGATGGGCTAAAGGACACATTTAATACATGTTTATAGAAAACAAACTGACTTTGGTTGTCATGAAGAAAAAGTTCAAACAGTTCCAAAAGATAATCTTGAAAGAAGAAAATAAGTATAATCGCTTTATCATTTAACTTTTCAATTATATGATTGCATGGTTTGTGAGAGTTTCCAGAAACCTTAGAGCACGTCAAAAATATTGTCTGGGCATTTGTCATAATGAGAGTAAAGAGAAAATAAGCTGAAACGATCTGCTTATTCAAGTAAAGAATTGTGGTGCATGTCATCTCATACATTTGTGCCTCAACTTAAAAGTACTTCTGTTGGAGGGGGGGCCCATATTTCTGGCTGCCATACGCCCTCATCCCCTCTCTCCTTTTAAAAACCTACCTTTTTTTTTTTTTTTTTTGCAGTACGCGGGCCTCTTACTGTTGTGGCCTCTCCCGCTGCGGAGCACAGGCACCAGACACGCAGGCTCAGCGGCCATGGCTCACGGGCCTAGACGCTCCGCGGCATGTGGGATCTTCCAGGACCAGGACATGAACTCGTGTCCCCTCCATCGGCAGGCGGACTCTCAACCACTACGCCACCAGGGAAGCCCAAACCTACCATTTTTTGTACAGCTCCTTAGAGCTCCTGTTTGCTAGATAGAATGCTGCCCAATTCATGAATCATTTAATAAAGCCAGTTAGATCTTCAAAATTTACTAAGTTGAATTTTTTTTTTTTTAACACTTCAAACGTGTTTCCTGGCTGGGCTAAAATCCTGGTTCATCAATTCCTAATCTTAATATCAATCAGTTAATAGAACGTTAATAATCTTATAGTCAGATTACTCTTGTATTTGCTTCCCCTCTCCTTGGATGTTTAAACTGGAAAAGTTGTAATCTCCTATACTGCCAGGATTGACCTCCTACACTACAGTACAGCACAGGTTAATGAGGTTGATGAAAATCCGGGTGTTAGTATGTTAGCGATTAAAAGAATTAAGACATAGTCCCAATCCTGAGACGTTCAATGGCTTTATTTTTCCAAACCCTGGAGATACTCACACACATATACACACACACTCACACATCTACTAGTGATAAAAGAAGAAACAAATTCTGAAATGTGGCCAGATATAGACAGAGGTCAAAACCCTCTCATTATGGTGATATTTCTCTCTGACCAGACAATAAGAAATTGACTTCCCGCCTGCCAGAAACTTCTGTTACTAGGGCGGTTGCCCCAGCATCATACATCTGCCCCTCCCTCGAATGGAAACCAATCGCTCTTAAATAAGCTTCAGTAGGAAGCTGCAAGGAGGAAAAAATAAAAAACAAGAACTGGTCAGAACCACGTAGGCCCAAGATGACAGAGGATTCGACTTCCAGTAGACCTTGAGTCTCATTATATGCTCATTGTAATACATTAGGTAAATGGCACGCCCACCAGCTCCAAGACAGTTGGCAGTTGCCATAACAACCACTAGGAAAAGCCCATACAAGGACTGAAAAGGAGCACTGCATCAGTTTCAGGTCCAAACCACACCCTATTCTCACATAACTCATGACTATTCCTCCCACTCTTTCCAAATCCCTCCTTTTACTTCGACCCTCCTATATATTTAGTGTCTCCACCAGAATCGGGTAGAGAAGTTGATCTGCAAACTAGGTTCCTGCTTCTCCATTCTTTGGCCACTGAATAAAGCTTGTGCTGTTCAGTCACACCATCCAGGTCATTATTGGCTGCACAAATCCAATCAGAAAAAGAACGTCCCTGGCGGACACAAGGGGTCTTGGACTGGGCTAGGACCCAGGTGTGGGTCCACTCAACCAATTCGGTAACACTTTTTTCCAAGTTTTTTTTTTGTTGTTGTTGTTTGTTTTGTAGTCACAAAGTTCATCGTTCTGGTACTGACAGATATCGGAAGATGTGCTTCTGAATTACTTCTTGGGATATAGCAATTCTCTGTTTCTAGCAACCCTGATTTGGCCAAGTAATAATATATACATATTAAAATTATTCTTTTTCTCTCATATACATTTACACACAGAAATATGGGTGACAAATTTTCTTCTTCTGTAATTGAAAAGATTGAGAATTTGCTGTGGTTCTGCTAGGTTGCATCTCAGGTCTACAAATCCCCTTCTCACTTTAATTTTCAGAAATCATAAAAAAAATTACACTCTATTATGGTAATAATTATATCTTACCATATATTTTAAACTCTTCTTCTTTCATATTGATTTTAGATTCAACAAAACCTATGATTTTACATTTCTTATATGTGTTCAATATTAATTTTTTTTCTTGAAATAAGCATAATAAAAGCTTGCCAACACATAATCAGTCATTCTTTCCAGAATTTTATTAGTATAAACACAACTCAGTGTTCTAAACTTTGTGAAGTAATTCTAGATTTGGAAACTGTAGCTTAGACCCTATGCTATTAAGAGAAAATGAAATACAAAGCAAGAAGTACAAAGAAAACTGCACTTATGGAAGAAAGCAAGCCCCTTGGTACAAAGAAACTAAGGGATGGATGACACTGAAAACTTCCTCTGCTCTCATGAAAAGATTTAAGCAAAAGTTTCACCTGGTTATTGTTACTAATTACACATCAAGCTTATAAAATTGCATTCAACATAAAACTGGTAAAGAAGAGGGAATTATAATTTAATTGAAGCTCATCAAGTGGGGAGAGTCCTAAACAATAACTCATAAAGAGATGCCCACAGCCGATGGCTCCCGGGTCTTTAGTTTAAAACACCTTCTCCGTCGGGGTGTTGACGGTACAGGAAACTCCACTGATGGAAATTTTAATGTATTTTCCCTTTCTAATTAATTTGGAGACTTTTTTGTGTGTCATGTTAGCCTCAAGGAAGATCACATAAGGGACTATTTTAAGCAATATGTAATGAAGATGAATGCTTCCAAATTAAGATAGAAATAAGGCAAAATGCTGATTTTGTTTTGATCCTTTTTTAGTAATTCCATTTTTTAAAATTGTCCTAAAGTACCTGTTCGGAGGATATAAAAATTACTGTACTCAGTCTAACTGCCTTAATTATCTAAAAGGATTCACGTCCTCAATATACTTACAAAAAATTAATTAATTTATGCAAGACAGAGAGAGCACGGCCGGCATACCTTTATTTTCATTTATCTGTAAAGTCAGACCTTTAATGCTGGCAAGTCCAAAATGGAAACAAAATAAAATGAGAAATAGGAAGCCCTGCGGATTGAAATTCCTTGTTGAAGACCTTTACTTATTACCACCACAGAAGTAGTTAACGTGGGTACAGTGCTTCAAATATGCTAAGTACTGTCTAAACCCTTTAAAAGTAGCAACACACTTAATCTTCACAGTAATCCTTTGAGGGAGGGGTAACATTGTCCCCCCATTTTAAGGAAGGCAGATGTTAAGCAACTTGTCCAAATTCACACAAAAATTATGTGGTGGAGTCAGAAATCAAACTCGATTTATCTGCAGATTTGATGCTTTTAATGACTAAGCCACAACACATGCCAACCTGTAGCGAAATGCTTCCTTCTGTCCTCTCAAAAGGGAAACCAAAGTACTACAGAATCACACTTGGGTGTAAAGGGTTGGTACGTGGGCCTTTATTAGTGTCCCAACTATAAGGGGAACTCAGGCTCTGCCCTTGCACCAACGTGGATGGACCTGGAGGATATTATGCTAAATGAAATAAGCCAGACACAGAAAGACAAATACTGCATGATCTCACTTTGAGGTGGAATCTAAAATAGCTAGACTCATAGAAGCAGAGCATAGAACAGTGCTTGCCAGGGACTTGGAGGTGGGAGGAAATGAGAAGATGTTGGTCAAAGGGTGTACATTTCAGTTATAAGTTCTGTAGATCTAATATAGAACATGGTGACTGTAGTTAGTAAGACTGTATTGTGCACTACAAATTCGCTAAGGCAGCTAATTCTAGGTGTTCCCACCACAGAACAGAGATAACTATGTAAGATGATGGATTTATTAATTGATTATGGTAATCATTTCCAAACGTATACACATTTCAAAACACTATGTTGTATACCTTAAATATAGAAAATTTCTATTTGTCAAGTACACTTCAGAGAAATCAGGGAAAATTTTAAAAATAAAACAAAATGGGACCTCAGAAGTCATCAATATCTACCTCTTGCACACCCAGCAAGGATAAATTACATTTACAATACTCCCTCTCTGCAGCCTCCTTACATGCAAAGGAATCCCACATCCCTCATCCCTACGACAAAATAACACAAATAATTCATGTAGAATTTACATGCCTTCAATAATTACTTAATTAAACACTTAAAATTTTTCTACTGAAGCAGCCCTCTTGGTTTAAAAGAATAAGAATGTAACTGTAAGATTTTTGGGAAAATATTCCAAAAATTCAATTTATAAAAGAAAACTTATTTGATTTTTTTTTGTTGCTGTTGCTATTGGTATTTGCTTAAACATATGTAGGTATAACTGGCATTCATCCCCATCAAAATGGTTTACCATTCTCCAAAATGATGCTCGAAGCTTTCATTCACTGGAAAATCGTAAAACGGAGGCACCATATACGTACCCTAATGGCAAATGAGAGGATTATGGGCCAATTATCTTAAAAATTATTCTCAGTGATTGTGTGGACAGACTATCAAGGTGACACCCTTCCTGGTCCTATCTCCTGGGGTTTGTGTCCTTCCCCCTTCACTATGGGCATAACTGTGACTTGCTCTTAATTACCAGCACACAGCAAAGGTGAAGGATGTGTGCGATCACCTTGACTCTGGCCACCATGTTGGGCTCCAGAGACCAACATGCTGTGACCCCCTGTCATCAGGACCTGACAGCCAATGAGGACACGAAGCCCCCAGACCTACCACTGAAAGGAACTGAATTCTGCCGATAAGAGCTGATTCTTCTTTGGTTGAACCTCACAAGAGACCTTGACTGCAGCCTTGAGAGACCCTAAGCAGAAGACCCAGCTAAGCTGGGTCCACACTCTTAACCCACAGAGATCATGAGATGACAAATGTGTGATATTTTAAGCCACCACATTTGTAGTAAATCAAGTTGCACCAGTAAACTAACGCAGACTGTTCTGGTCTCAAGATTCTAAAGCCTTTCTTCCGTCAGTGGTCCCCTGGTGGTACCATCTTCATGCACCCACGGCCACTGCTTAACGTTCTCTAGCTTGGGTTCTAAGGAATAAAACATGTACTTCAAATCAGTCCAAATTCTTACTGGTTGGAATTTTCCTTAATTCTATTTTTTTGTATTATAAACTAGTAATTCCTTTTCATTTTAGGTTATATATCAATTCACCACAGTTTTAAATACTATGTTCTATGAACTGTAATAGACAGTAAGGACATGAGATGCATAATTCTGCTCCTAATTCTTCTCTTAAAGGAGATCACAGATAAGGGAAGGAAATAATAAATCAAATCAAGGGGGAAAATGCCTATTTGACGCATGCACAGAATACTACGGATACACAGGAGGGGGAAACAGAAGAAACTCAACCAGCTGCAACTGGGAATCATGAGCGAGAACTCTGACTCTGGGGGCAGGATTAACTTAGGGTCAAACACTGAATCGATGCTAACCCGCTGAATGACGTTGGATATGTTAGTTCAGTGTTCTGTGCCTCTGTTTCCTCAAAAATGAAATTGGAAAAACACGATCCAATCTCTATCAGTGCCGCAGCAAATGATTTAATAGAAGGCACTTGAAATGGTTGCCATGACTGTAACTTATCCACTTGAAATGGTTGCCATGAATGTAACTTATCACAGGAGTGGTTAAAGACGACTTCCAGGGCTTCCCTGGTGGCGCAGTGGTTGAGAGTCCGCCTGCCGATGCAGGGGACGCGGGTTCGTGCCCCGGTCCGGGAAGATCCCACATGCCGCGGAGCGGCTGGGCCCGTGAGCCATGGCCGCGGAGCCTGCGCGTCCGTAGCCTGTACTCCGCAACGGGAGAGGCCACAACGGTGAGAGGCCCACATACCGCAAAAAAAAAAAAAAAAAAAAAAAGACGACTTCCAGAGGAGGAAACACATGGGCTGGTTTGTGAGTAACAGTGACTAGTTTGCTGACTCAGGGTGTGCTGACGCTCAGAGCCTGAGGAACCTATAACAGCTCTGCACAGTGGCAGGGAGGCTGCCTACCAGAGTGGCAAGAAAGGGATGTGGAGAGGTGGTCAAGAGAAGGTTCGAGAAGCTGCAGCCGATGAGTGTGGCTTTATCTGCAACGGGACAAGCCTGGATGCACCTGTCCAGGCTTTCCTCGGCAACACTTTTTTACAACTTTCAGCCTTAAACTTACAACATAATTATTCTTGGGTCCTATCTGTGACAAGATCAACAAAACTGCCTGTGAAGGACACGTCGATCTGCACAGAAATATTTATAGCATCTTTATTCATAATTGTCAAAACTTGGAAGCAACAAAGATATTCTTTAATAGGTGAACGGATGAATAAACCACTGTACATCCATACAGTGGAATGTCGTTCAGCAAAAACAAGAAATGAGCTAGCAAGCCACAAAAAGACATGGGAGTAACTTAAACGCATTTTTTAAGTGAAAGAAGCCAGCATGTTTAATTCCAAGTATATGACATCCTGAAAAAGGCAAAACTACAAGAAGATAAGTTCAAATCTTATTCTACATCCTAAGTGAAAATATGCTTAGATTCCTCAGGATATATCAAGTCGATATCCTTTCTTTTATTCTTTTTTTGACTGAGATATAATTTACATGTCACATTACTTAAGTTTAAGGTGTACAACATGTTGCCTTGATACATTTGCATATTGTAATATGATGATGTCTTTTTTTAAACCCAATCTGATAATTATAATATTGACCACCTTACAGTGATTTCTCACAAAATTTACTTCCACGTTCTTTTTAGAAGAGGAAAAAACAATCATTTTTAATGGAAGGATTGAGTATTTTCATTCCATTATACCCACCAAGCACTGTGTTAGCTTTGGAATTATTTGTAACCAAGAGCAAAAGACAATCGAAAAGTAACATGATTTTTTGAGAAGAAGACACCATAGGGAGACGCACAATAACTGACAATAGACGTATGTGTCATTCGTGTACATGTATGTTATCTGAAACTCTTTCTCCATAGACTTCTTAGTCCTTATTCAGAGCACACAGTGATTTGGTCCAATTCCTGCCGCTAATGCATGCTTTGTTATTGAGAACATGCTTGAAAAATACATTTTTCATTTAACATGGGCCTATGCTATCAATTAAATAGAAGAAACTGTCACAGACCGTGAGGATTCTTATTAAAAATTAATTTTAGTCTAGTTAAGGCTCAACACACAACTCCAATCTGAAGATCAAAGTTGTGTTGGAATAAAGACCAAAAGGAAAAGAGATCAATATCAAATATTTCAGTTCTGAGGTTAACATATTTGCTTAGAGAACACACTGAACCACCTGTATTAAGGAAAAAGCTACTTTGGTAGCTTAAGAAGATGGTAGGTATTTTTTTAAAGGCAATGACAGTATTTCATGGCCCAAGGCAGTAATAATTATATACCTACAATTGATGTGCAAAGATATAATGGATAAAGAGAGTTTAAAATTGCTGTAACAAATAATAGTTAATGTAGAAATTCTAAGAGAGAGAGAGAGAGTGAGTGTGTGTGTTCACCACTAACTATTCACCTAAAGGGCAGTTGTTAGCCTGCTAGTGCGATACACCTTCCAAAGTCAGTGATTATATTCTTAAATATAACAGAAACAGAATTCACTCTGTCACAAAGATGGTGTTTACTGAGCTTGGGTGGATTCACTAAACAACATCTCAGAACAGAGCGAGTTTTATATTTAGTTCCTGCCATGTCTCATGTCATATAAAGGGACAATGACCAAGAAATGCAAATGACAGACATTCTTAACTGAATTTTTAAGAATTATTTTGGTTAAGAAAAAAATTTAAAAGTCAACTTGATTCTACTCATCCCCGTCAAGCGAGTGTATCAGTGCCCTAAGCATGTTCAGATAAAATAGAAGATCTCAGAGCCTATGGGGATAGGATGGGAGTCCCCGGGACCTGTGCCATCTAGTCAAGATTCCAGATGAAGTTCAGGAAAATGGAACGGCAGAGAGAGTAAACAAAGTTGGAGAAGTGCAATCCCGGAGGAGAAATCATACTTGTTTCTAAAACCAGTATTCTCACCAGCAACATAAAGGTTAAGGAACCAACTGTAACTTCCTAACCAAGTACAGATTTCTATGTGAATTTAACAAACAAAAAGGAAAATATAATTTCTAATAACTTTTGTATACACAAACATGTAGGTTACTAGTTATTTGCATGCCCATTATAAATTGCCCAATGAAATGTAAGACAGAAAAATGGCTTATATTTTAATATCCACAAGCCAGTATCCCTAAAACTATAGCATATGCTATGTTAAAACATGACTCTTCCTTTCATGTGAAGACAGTCCTATCCAAATTTTATCAAAATAAATAATACCTATCTACCAAACATTATTGAAGACTAATCTGGGCTGTGGTTTTACAATATCGAAAGTCCGTAAAACTTCACAAATTGTATTTAAACACAGTTTTAAAAGAAAGTTACTTTATCCACATTTCATTATGTGGAATCTTCATCACTATTCTTACTATGTAGAAAAGTACATTTGTTGCATCCTAATCAGTTGGGTAAAGTATGCAAAAGTGGCTGCCTACATTGTCCTGTTGATTACCTATTCTCTATTGTGAATGTATCTTTGTCTAATTTCAAGGAAAACAGCCTATGGAACAGAGTGAATTCAGGAAAGAGAGTAGGTAGCAATTATGCTTGAAGTAAAGATAGAAAAGCTCAAAATTCTCATTGTTAAGTGTGAGCTGAAAGGAAAAAAAATAAACAAATGCAGGTATATATGTGATTAAGATTGAGAGACAACAGAACAAAATGGAGAAAATAAAGGGTGAAGACAGAAAAGAGAAGTAAAGTGAGAAAGAAATCACTAACAGTGTGACAGAAAAGCTTTGGGGGCAAGTAGACAAACTCGATTTGCTATTATCCATGCTTCTAAAACATGCAAACAATATCAATACATTAACTAAGAACTGGTACTTCTGTTATATATAGCACTACCCAAAATTCCATGAGAATTCTCTGGGAATTCCAATAAAAGAAAAATAGTTCAAAAATCATTACTAGATGTCATAAAAATTAGATGAAGTGATTTCTCCTTGATAACTAGAGAAAACAGGAAATATAAAACATATCAACTGCATTGCCCTGAGTTTGCATGGTGACTCTGAATGGCACCAGCCATGTGCTTAGAACAAACTCCCTACCAGTTTGTGGGTCCACCTGCTACCACCTCGTCTGACCCACTGTAAAGTGGTGCTCCCCAAGTATTCTCTCTATCCTGGCACTGTGATGACTCCCTTCATTCTATTTTTTATAATGAATTACACATTTATATATGTATTGTGTGTGTGTTTATTCACGTATGTATGTTTGCACATATGCACAATGTAGGTTGAAATCTCTCTCCCAAAAAAGGTATGTGGACATCCTAACCGCCAGTACTTCACAGGTGACCTTATGTGGAAATAGGGTCATTGCAGATGTAGTTAAAATGAGGTCATGCTCAATACCAGTAACTGGTATTCTTGGAAGAAGAGAAAAAATAAGGACATAGAGACACACACAGCGAACAAAGACATATGAAGACGGAGGCAGAGATTGGAGTGGGGCGTCCACAAGCCAAGGGATTCCAAGGACAGCCGGCCATTGCCAGAAGCTGGGACCCACAAGAAAGACCCTCCTCTAGAGCGTCAGGGACGGTGACGCCCTGCTGACGCCATGACCTCAGACTTCCGGCCTCCAGACTGGGAGGGAATACATTTCTATCGTTTTAGGCCACCCAGTTTGTACTTTGTCATGGCAGCCCGGTGAAATCAATGCTATTTGTTTGTTTACTCATTCGTTCACTTAGTTATTGCAAGAGGCACATGAAATTAAGAACACATGGACAGGGGCCAGGCCATCTAGCACCGTGTAAAACACGTAATAGGACCTCAATGGATACTTGCTCAGTGAATGATGTTCTAAGATG
Source organism: Globicephala melas (assembly GCF_963455315.2). Lineage (NCBI taxonomy): Eukaryota > Metazoa > Chordata > Mammalia > Artiodactyla > Delphinidae > Globicephala > Globicephala melas. The sequence continues at coordinate 8,340,546 of NC_083334.1, read as the reverse complement.
CAGGTATTAAAATGTCAGACGGGAACTTGGGGAGGAAAAAAAAAGAAATAAAAATGTAAATGAAACGCTAGCAAGTTATTCAACCCCCCAAAATGTCAGTTCCTTTCCTTGGAAGAGAGATACCCCTATTGTTTACTTATTAGCTCTCCACCAAATACGTTTTAACTTTCAAATACATTTTCTTAAAAAACAATTCTAGCTGTTTTTTGTACTGCACTATTCTCTGCTTTATCTGAACTCCATCTTTTCTGTTCAGGAATATTCTTCCTTATGTTACACAGAGAAAGCAACGCGTAGTGGTAAATTTACACTGACAGACCTCAGGGCCTGTCTCTATTTTATCTGCAAATATTAAGATCAATGACGGAAGCTGACTTTCATCTCCTTTTCCTCCCTTTCCTGTTCCATCTCTTCCTTCCCACCCCAGGTGCCCATGAGTTCTACGTTGCAAAAGGTAAGAACAGTTCAAAGTATCCCAGCATGCAAACTAGCAGGCCTTACACAAATGAGTTACACACAATCCGGAAAGATATTTAATACAAACTGAATTGGCATATGGTTATTTTTTCCCACTTAAACAATGACAATCACATTTTGGCATACTTGACTCAAGCGAGAGAAAAATAAGAATGGCCAGTTGTGTGGACCTGCAGTTTCTCTGAAGCTACAACATGAAGTGCGAACTTAAAATTCTATGCTCGTCCTGCCCACTTCCATTTTTGCGAAGAAAAAAAGGACACCCTTGGTTTAACTCTCTGTGCACAACAGCAGTCCGTGGCCAGAAAAAGATGGATTGAAGTGTAAGGAACGGATAAAGGTCAGATGCCCTATTCCTTCTGTTCTGCTCCCACCTTCCAAAGCACCTACCCAGATGGGAGTCTGAAAAGGCTGGTCCATGTACCATCTCAGAAATAAAAAGAAAACAACACAACAAAACCAGGATGTCCTATGGAAGCCAAGCCCCCAAAACGCGGGATCTCATTTTTGTGGAACTTTTCAGCTGATCTATTCAGGTTAAAAATCCCACGAGGCTCCCTACTCCGAACTTTCTTTGCCCATGACTTCTCTGCCCCTGGGCCGTTTTTCCTCCCTCTGGCAGCCCTGGACAGTCCCCAGCCCCTCCCCTGGTCCCTCTGACAAAGTGAACACAGCACTCGCCTTCCATCACCGGCTGGTTAAGAAGCAATGGAGTTACTTGCTTCGAACAAAGCTGGGAGTCATTTTGAAAGCATTTCCTTCCGAGCTGAGCCGTGGACTTTTGATGGGGAATCAAGGTTTACAAAAACGAGTTCACACAAGGTTTATAATATCTGGACAGATCTTTTCCAGGCTTGTTTTGTGAATCAGAGAGTAGGGACCTAGAAGCTGGAGGAAGCTTAATAGAAGCTTACAAAGCAACAATGCGAGAGGGAAGTAAGGAAGCTTAAAAGGAAGAACTCACGCTTTTATTTAAAAAATGAAAACACCACTTTCCTCTCTTTTTCTCAAACGCTTCTACAAGAGCCGCTAGACAGATGTCAACACCTCAGCTGACTGAGCAACACATATCTTGTCTCTTACCCTTGATTCAATCTCGTATGACTTTTATTCCTTTTAATTTATTCATTTATTTATTTTTGTTTTTTTCATTTATTTACTTAACTTTTTTAAAATTATTATTATTACAGAAAATTCCAGAGCTCACACTGCACCACCATCGCCTATCTAGCTAGCTATCTAGCCTACACCACCCATGGATTCCCTTCCTCCAAACTCCATTTCACCTCGACCTTGAATGCCACAACTTCTTTGAAACCCAAAGCAAGGAATTTTGAAACTTGTTTTCTACAACTTGACTGAGTCATTCTATTCATATAGCTACTGCCTTGGTGTTACAAGAAGAAAGGTTCTTAAACGCTGTTGATAGCATTTGGGGGGAAATATTAAGTGCTTTTCAATTTATGCATAACGTTTTCCAGGCCCAATTGTATTGAAGGGTGTTCTAAGCTGTCATAGCTCTTCCTTCTCCTTTCCCTATTTATATCGGTGCATCCAGCTTACTCAGCATATAGTCACTCTACTGAGGACCGGGGATGAGAGATGGATGGTGGCGTCTATAGAGCTGGTGGCTGCAGCCTTTATGTACACAGGCGCCGAAGCAAAAGATGAAGCTAACTCGTGCCTGAGTGAGGCAATCACCAAACCCCAATTAAATGGAAGGCAGAAAATAAAGCGGGTGCAAGCTAAAAATACAAAATCCTTTTCAGCACAAAGCTCCTAGAGATGGTTATGCAGAAAGTATGCTTAAGGTCTGAGGCTTGGCAGGAAGATGGGTGGCAGGCCCAGCTCTCCAAAATCAACAGCAGAAAAGTCATTTCTTTTTCCTGGGTGCCAACTTTAGAAGCGTGCAGGCGTCCCGCTGCCATCTGAATGCACTGTGCTTCAAGCACTCTCCCGCATGCACACACACCTGGAACGGCATTTTGGGTTTCTTAGAGAAACAAGAGAAGCAAGGTGCACACCGAAGGCTTGGCAGCCAACTCGTGTAACAGAACTGTGACAACGGAAGTGCTGCCAGCCCAGGCTTCAGTGTCACCTGCTAGAAGTGGTCCTCTGCGTTTGCACAGCACCCTGGATACACATCTACTCCAGCATTCCAAAATGGAAATGATCTATTTATTTCCTCCTTGGGAACGCGGTGAGCTAATACAGGAGGGCCTATGTCTTCACACTGGTATATACCTGACCCAGGGGTTATCACAGTTAGAGTTTGCTCTTGTTTGGAATCAGCAAGTAAAAACTACTTGGTTTTCAAGGTTATCTGTGGGTAAGGCTGATTGATTTCTATTTTATTTACATATATTTGTGTATATATATATTTACTAACATATGTTTGTAAAATTTTACATATTATAAATACATATCTATATATTCTACAGTTTATATAAGTTTCAGTTATTAATACATACGTCATTTGTGTAGGAAGGAATATGGAGAAATATTCAAACACTACTGCCATAGAAAGATGGTTCAAATTTAAAACAGTACATTCAAAATATGAAGTACTGTCACAGTGAAACAGTTGCCTTTTCTTGAACTCTATCCGGATAAAGAAAACTAGTGTTTATTGAGTTCCTATTTACTGTTCCAGGCACTTAGCTAAGCCCTCTGAGTGCGACACATCTAACCCTCCAAAGAACCCTAGAGGCAGATTCAACCTTCGTTTTGTGGACGAGGAAACTGACCAAACTAATACTCTGGTCTCAGATTTTTCAGTGTCAACTCCAATGGAAATCCCGGTACTCATGCAGAAATTTTATAGCTAAGGGTGTTGTCTGTCCTCCATTTCTGTGCTTAATTCAACCCCAGAAATCAAAATAATACACTTATATTAGAGGGCTTAGCATTACATAGAGACTCTAGAGCTATATTTTCTTGGGTTAAAAAAAGGGGAAAAAAACCTTGAATTTTTTTCCCCACCTTAATCACTCAATCACAGAAACATCTAATAACAATCTTCGAAGGACATGGCATTAATGAAGGTGCTGAAAGAGATGCAAATGGAATAAAAAAGGGAAGCATTTCTGTTTAGGAATTTAAACCAAGTTACAGAAACAAATACTGTGATAGCCTCAAAGGAAGGGTCAAAACAGTAAATTAAAGAGCATGAAAAAGCCTTCACAGAGATAGTGAGCGCTGAATGAATCCTGGGACTCTGGATATGCACCCAGAGGACGCAGGTAGCCTAGGTGAGAGAAACGTCATGAAAAAGGCTTGGGGTTAAGAACGAGAAGAGGTGTACATGTGAGGAACGGTGGGCTCCACCCGGTCATGAGTAAGTAGGTGAGTCTACACAGAGGTGGTCCAGGCCTCTTGCTGCTTTGCTAAGGCGCGTACAAATCTGGCCCAGGAAACTGCTGTTTTATGAGGAGAAATTCTTCAGGTCTGTGTTTGACGAACTTCAAATGAGCAGACTTTCAAAGAGCTAGGCTACAAAGGTTTTTCAACAAGGCAGGCGTTAGAGAAAATATAAGATGCAATAATGAATCCAAAATATCTGCTCCATAAATGATGGCGTGTAGACAATGCTACTGCTTCATTGTATCTTGTCCATCACCTCCTAGCTGAGAGTGTGTTATAGTGTATCTTGTCCGTGATCACCTCCTAGCCGAGGGTGTGTTATAGATATCAGATTTAAGTGAATACTTTTCATAAATGAATTTGAAGCAGGGAAAAATAAAACAATTTTCTTTTTTCAGTTCCTAGGAGGTGTCATTTTGAGCGTCTCTCTGATGCCGCTTAAACACAGTTCATTAGCAAACATTTATTTTTCATCAGCTGTATGTCTAGCTTTGCTAGACGCTCTGGGGTAAAATAAAGATGAACATAATGCAGTGTTTTGCCTTCAAGGGAGCTAAAGATTGTGTAAGATGGAACTTCCAGTTAGTTCAAATACCAGTGATAATAATTTTGATATAAAATTAAACACCATCTTTTGTTACGGTCCACAGTCAAAAGAATCCAATTAAATGCCAATACAATTTTTATTCTAGAATTTAATTCAGTGATATTTTCTTTTTTTTAACAAAATCATCTAAGCCCTATAAATTTGGAAGCTGGATTCTACCATATATAAAAGATCAAGGAAAATGAGTGACACACCACCTTTTCATTTATAAATAAATGAATCAGAGGGTTGGGAGGTGTCCTCCCTCCCCATCCCCCAAAGACTCATCCTTATTCACACGACAGGTGGTACAGGGTCTGGAACAGTTTTCAGCTGCTTCAAAGAGGTATCAGATGTATTTAAATGTAAAGATGTAAAACACTCAAATTATTTCAGTGTGATGTCAAAACAGTGAGTCACGGTATGTCAACTATTTAAAAATATTAACTTTTACTTTCTTTAAAAAAAAAAAAATGCAAAGCTTTCTGGAAGCTTTCAGTGGCAGCTCTGTCTTGAAGAAACTATGTAAATAGCGTAAGGCACCCCAGAGGGTAAATCCCACAGGACAGTCTAAAGGTCAAATGCGGGGCGAGTCTTTGGCTTTCACTGTGGCTTTGCTGGGGCCGAGTGAGACACAGAGAGATAAGCGTGGGTCTTCTCCGTGGTTTTCCCTCCTCTTGGTTCCTGATAAACCAGCTACACAGGGAAAGCAACAGCCCTTCCCATTCTGCAGCGAGCTAGCAAGAGGGAAGATGCCAGGCAGTGTAGTACACCTGCACCCTGGTGTCATCAGGGTGTGAAGTCTGATCCCAGAGGTGTGAAAAGAGTGAGCTCAGCGACAGAGGAGGGCAGTGAGAACTAAGGCGGAGGAAAAGGAGAAAATATCATAACTGAAAAGAGAAGTGGAGCAGGATAAACAGCAGATTGTCTAGGAGAATTAAAGTGATAGAAGAAATGAAATGATAGCCTAGAGAGTTGCACCAAACCTAAGCTGATGGGATTCTTATCAGACAGTGTGAGGTCTGCCACCTCCCCCAATCGAGAGAGACTCGCGCAGAATGGGAAGGATGGTGATCAGTAGAGCCAGTATCAAGGAGGAAAGCAGACACGCCCCAGACTGGCCATCCTGGCTGGACACATAACCAAGCTCTCTGTCGGGGGACCGTGCAAGTCCTTGTTTGAGTAGTGCTGTAAGACATCTAGAACATCGCGTAACATTGGACTTTTAGAAGTGTGTCCATCTATGACTCTGCCTTCAGTCTCTCCTGACTGTGTAGATACGGAAGACATGAATTTTGAGGACCCTTTCGTTCCTGGACTGGCTCAATCTGGAACCACTGCCCACTCAGTGAATAAAAATCATCATAGTAATACTAGTAACGGCCAACACTTCTGAAGGCTTTCTAAGCACTATCCCAAGTTTTTCACATCTAATATTTAACTTAATTATCATAAAAATTATCATTAAACTCCTTATTACAGATATAAAGCCTAAGAAAGTCCCAAAACACACAGATGGCCCTTGGTCAGACAATGAACCAACTCTTTTCTCCTAACAGGGTTTTTGTGGGGGGTACATGATATAGTTACGTGAAAGTATTAAATCTCTACTCCTAAACATTCCAGATGTTCCTTACAGTTACACATGAGAAAACAAAAACATATAAGCTGTTTCAAAACAAACTCTGTACTAGGGCCCAAGGGAAGAGACTTCATGTCTCATGAATGATCAGATGATCATTACCTTCGTGATCTTAGGCGAGTCCCTTCCCCGCCAAAAACCAACCTCCCTCCTCCCCTCCTTCCCTCCCTTTCTTGTTCATAATAAAAAGATTATACCAGATACTCTCCAAGGAACATTTCATAGAGAACAAGCTTGTGGTGGCCAAAGGGCAGGGAGCTGGGGGAGGGATGGATTGGGAGTTTTGGATTAGCAGATGCAAACTATTATACATAGAATGGATAAACAACAAGACCTACTGTTTAGCACAGGGGACTATATTCAATATCCTGTAATAAACCCTAATAGAAAAGAATATGAAAAAATGTATATATGTGTATAACTGAATCACTTTGCTGTATAGTAGAAATTAACACGGCATTGTAAGCCATCTATACTTCAATAAAATGAACTAAAAAAAAAAAAATAGAAAAAGTGGCAAACTTCAAAGCTACTGCAGAGCTGTTAATTGAAACACAAATCCCCTAATATCACCTGTGAAGTTTTCATTGTACTTATGATCACCTTTAAAAACTATGTTAATAAGTAGACCTTGAGCCTTCCAGACCCAGGGGAAGCATGAAATATTTGAACTAGAACATTGGTCTTTGGCTTCCAGAGGAACTCTTGTTTTCTGAAAGCATCTGAAGAATCACATCAGGTCAATACATTGTTTAAGTACATTAGTGGTCAATGGAGACATAAAAGAAAGAAAGAAACCAAGAAGAGGAAAAGGAAAGGAAAAGGAGGAGATATTTACAGCCATGCTGTGTAACCATACAGTTGCAGAGCATACAATTTTGTTTTCTTGGGCACAATTAAAAAAAAAAAAAAGCAACCTTGCTACACTGGTAAAAATATATACATTTTGATTTTAAAATACTTATTTTTCTTAACTTCAGATGGAGCATGTTGGTTAAGCATTGTTTTCCTTTGATGGCCTGCTCTCAAACCATTCAATTTTTATTCAGTAGGTCTGATTCTTATGATCATTCAAGTTTGGGAAATTCTGACATCTGTGGTTCCCAGGCATTGCTGACACTGGCAGTCTGAGCTCAAGAATTTCTTAAACTTGAGTGACCATGACAATCATCTGGGACCCTTGTTAGGGCTGGAAAACCTTCTCCTGTGTATTAGTCAGCTCAGGCTGCCACAGTAAGATACATACACTGGGGGCTTAAACAACAAATTTAATTTCTCACAGTGCTGGAGTCAGGAAAGTCTAAGATCGGCGGTGACAGAGCTCATGCCAGGTGAAGGCTCTCTTCTTGTTCTGCAGACAACCACCTGCCTTCTCCCTGGGTCCTCCACGGCCCTTCCTCTGTGCGCACGCGTGCGACTGCACACAGACACGCACACACACAGACACACACACACACACACACAGCGGGAGAGCTCTTTGGTGGATCCTCTTATAAGGACACATCCTACCGGATCAGAGCCCCAGCCTCATGACTTTATTTAACCTTAATTACTTCCGTACAGGCCCCATCTCCAAAGACAGCTATGCTCGAGTGTCAGCATATGGGTTTTAGACATGTAGTCCTTAACCATCCAATAGGACGGATCCAAAACACGGAGGAGAAGGCTGGTGCATGTTTAACAAGCACCCCAGAGGACTGTCAAGGTCAGGCACATACAGGCATTACTAAAGAGGGGAAAGTGGGAGTCAAGTCTGAAAAACTGATGCAAAGTCCAACTCAACAGTTAGCTGATGAGACCACTTGACTCAGTCAACCTTTATAAATCTTGGTTTTCTTAGTTTTTAAATAGTAAAAATAGTATATGCCCTGTTTGAGAAAAAGGGAAACCTCAACTGCCCAAATCCAGTATCTGGTACTTAACAAATATAAAGAAATTAGCAGTTTCTGCAAAATATGATTGTGGAAACTAAGGGACTAACTGGGAGACACTTTGGTGACTGTACAACTCATATGTCAGTATTAACTGTTGTTCTTATTTTTCAACTTAGACAAGTATAAAAAGTCTACCCCCTCCCCCAAGAAATAGCCAGACCAAAAAAAAGCTAGCTCTAAAAAAAGTAAGAAGAACGCTGACCCATTCATTGCAAACCTCACCCAATAAGCTGATGTTGGGTCTTTGAAGGAAACCTCAGTAGAAATAATTTACATTTCATTTTCATGGTAGTTTTCCATTCTTAAAAATAAGCAGTCTCAAGCACTACTCTCCATACTCAGGAGGCAAACGATATTTTGTGTCCCATTCTTTTCTGTAAGAGTTACAACAAAATCTCGGGAAAGAAATGTAATTGTCAGTGGAGATTCCACGATTGTGTCTCAGTTGGGGAACCTCTTCTTCACTCTACTCATTCAATAGCTCAGTAATATTTAATATGTACCTATTACGCATTAGGTTATCTGCTAGGAAATGGAATTATATGCACAGACCACGGTCCCTGACTGGACATAACGCATAGATTCAGGGAAGTACACATGTAAATAAACAATGGTTATGGTACCACATGGCAGGTGCCGTGGCATAGTCCAGGAAGACTCTGAGACCACTGAAGAAACTGAGTATTCACTCTGCCTGAGAAAGTCAGGGAAAGTTTCAGAGCAGCATTAATATCTAAGCCAGATGTAAAGGAATATCTAGAAATATGAGTTTAATGAAATACATACTTTTATTAAAAATTTCATACAGTAATTCAGAACTGAGTAAGGGTAATCCCAGTTAAATTCAAGTCTGGATGGACTTGCCTTCAACAAGACGTCTGAAGTGGGTATTGGAGAAGCATGATGGGGAGGGTGTTTCATTAATAAGCAGCAACAGAAGCAACAGTAATAGAGAACCAGTTCTTTTTGGGGTGCCTGACTTGGAGTGTAAGCAAGAAGTGCGAGTCCTACAGAGCTAGGGGTCAGACATGCCCTACACCCCTCTGTCACATGCATGAGCGAAGATGGCCTCCGCACTGGCCCAGAGGTTCTTTATTTCTTCATGGCAAGAAACAAACTGTTAGCTCAAAAGCCCACTGGCACCGAACGGTTTTTTACACATTCAATTATTTTAAAAATAGCCCAAACTAGCACATATTTAGCCATTTAGAGCCTGCTCGCTTTGCATCGTCTGCAAATATTCCCCCAACAGCTGTTATCCACTGATAAGATAGGGCCTTGCAGTCGTAAGACCCTCTTATGGGCCGAGCTGTGTCCCTCTAAAATTAAAGGATGCACAGCTTCCATGACTACATTAGTCTAAAACTGTTATAATGTATTATTTCATAATAGCCCTAACCCTGAGTACCTCACAATGTGAGTGCATTGGGTGACAGGCTCTCTAAAGAAGTTATACAGTTCAAATTTTTTAACTTTAGGACCACATCCAGTCTTGTAAGAACTGGGGTCCTTAGAAGAAGAGATTGGCACCCAGACACACAGAGAGGAAAGGTCCTGTGAGGACACAGCGAGAAGAGGACCATCTACCAGCCAAGATGCCAACACCTTGATCTTAGATTTCCAGCCTCCAGAACTCTGAGACAATGCATTTCTGTTGTTTAAGCCCCTAGTCTGGGGTGCTGGGTTACGGCCACCCTAGCTGACTTTTACGGACGCCAAGCCACGCCTGCCCTTGGGAGTCCTCTGGCCCGGAGATGCCTTATTCTCCTGTTATGACATCACCTGTACACATAAGCCCCTCTCCCATTCTCCTCTCCCCCATGAACCCCCCTGACCTCCTCCCTTGCTGGGCGTGGTCCTCTAGCCACTGCTGGAAGTCTCTGGAAGCTCCCATGCTCCTAACATGCCTCTCACGCAACTTAGTCTGAGCACAACCTATAAAACCTGTGCCATGTTACGGCCTCTCATGGTCACACCTTTTTCTCTGATCAGCCCCCAATCCCTCAAACTCCCCCCACACTGGAGTCTTTGCAAATCTGCGTCTTGCTACCAGCAAAATACCTTTGCATCTGGAGAAATTCATGCAAATTTGCTGTTCATCAACCCAGGAAATATTAAATATATTTATTTGGGCTATTTTCAGCAAGATATAACAAAATTCCTTCCTTTTCAGTAGCTCTAGGCTGACTACAAATATAACGTTTTCATACAAACATGAATTTCATGACTCCAAGTTATTAATTCAGCAATGCTATTGCTTTTCACTATGAAAAATGAAAACCTCAGTGAAATGCAGTATATCAGTTATAGTCCAAGACTGGGAAGACTAATTATTCAGATCTCTTTTTCTACATTTCATTCGGAATGCAGAAATTCACATTATGCTTTGGGCTTTTCCATGTAGAAGACTGTTTAAATGAAATAAAGAAAAAAAACAAACGACTACAAGTTTCCATTACATGCAGTAATTCATATGGGAAAATATCTAGTTTGTGAGATATAATGATATAACATTACATTCAGTTTCTATGGATGAATTATGAAATAATATGTTATAACAATTTTACACTAATGTAGTCATGGAAGCTGTACATCCCTGAAGTATTAAGCAAGGCCTGGTTTGGATACTGCTTTCATCAGTTACTAACTTCCTATCAGTACAATCATGGGCTAAAGTTAATCCTCCAGAGCACTGGTTTCCTCACCCGTAACATAATAGAAGATACTGTTTCAGAGAGTTGTGACAATTCAGGTGGATACACAGCTAATTCTCCTTAAACAATAACTGTGGCATAGTAAGTGCTTAATAAATATTGATTTCTAGCTCCCTTTCCTCCTTTATTCTAAAGCATTTTCATTTTACGGAGAGTTGATACCCAATATTTATAGTATATTTAATGTGCACGCATCTTGAAACACCTAAGGAGCCAATAGTTTATTCAAACTAGGTAAACGGGTATGAATACATTTTAAGAATAAAACATATTCAATACACAAATACCTATCCTTAAAGAGCTGCTTTATAGAACACAAAGGGCATCTCAATCCTTCAAGGAATCGCTTATCAAAGCCGAATTTAAATGTACACGGTAAAAACACTAGTTCTAAAGTGTTTACGGAAAATCTATATTAAATAGCTGTTAAATTAAAAAAAAACATGTTGCATAGTTCATACAATTTGCATTGAGTAGGTGGCTTATTTGCATCCTAAGAGTATATACGACGCTTGTGTGTTTTGATGGATTTCAAGTAGATACTGTAAAATTCCAACCCTGTTCCATGAAGTACTGATTTACATTAAATTGATATATAAGCTGTTTAAGAAAGAAAAACACTGCATAGCTCACTGCGAGCTATATTAGGATTTTTAAATGTCTAAAAGCATACAAAAATCTAGTGGAAACCTTCTAAATTACAGTATTATGTTTGTACTGGAAATATAACTTGCCACAAGACAAGAAGACAGAGTACAACACTAATGGATTCACGTGGGTTGGCTCCATGTATCATGTGGTCATAAACGTGGCATTTCATTTCTCACTCTCACAGGCAGAAAATAGCAGCATCCCATGCCCTGTAACAGCAGTGAATAGTGGTGGTAAAAAGCATTAAAGCTTAGGGGCTTCCCTGGTGGTGCAGTGGTTGAGAATCCGCCTGCCAATGCAGGGGACACGGGTTTGAGCCCTGGTCCAGGAAGATCCCACATGCCGCGGAGCAACTAAGCCCGTGCGTCACAACTACTGGGCTTGCGCTGTAGAGCCTGCGAGCCACAACTACTGAAGCCCACGTGACACAACTACTGAGCCCGTGCGCCTAGAGCCCGTGCTCCGCAACAAGAGAAGCCACCACAGTAAGAAGCCACGCACCGCAGCGAAGAGTAGCCCCTGCTCGCTGCAACTAGAGAAAGCCCGTGTGCAGCAAAGACCCAACACAGCCAAAAATAAATGGGGGAAACAAAAAAAGCATTAAAGCTTAAATCTTCAGAACAAAAGATACTCTTCATAAGGCAGTTTGGGATTCTCTAAAAATATGAGGACTGCATAAAAAACTACATAGCCTCCTAAGTCTTCAATGTGTGAGGGAAGCAAATAAAAGATAAATTTTCTGTCTTTTCCTGAGATAAAAACACACCCCTAATATTTTAATACATCAAAATCAAATCTAAATAAGTTATAGAAGTTTATTTGGCATGGTCAAAAGGTAAAGTTGTTACTCTTCAGGTAAATATTCCTATGATCCAGTAATGAAGGAGTTAAAGAATTTATCAACCTAACAGTCACATTATTCATGCCTTTATTAGCAAGAAACTCCCCCCACTTTCTCTCTTGCCCCACTATCATCCTCTTTGACGTAAGCATTCCCTAAGGCTAGTTTTTTCCCCACCTTTTTGAAGAGTCCATCTAGACCAATTTATCTAAACAGATTCCCCTCATCCTGTTTTTCCCTATCACAGCACCCCTTACTCAAAACCTTAAAGATCGTTGATATTTTGTAATATTAATGGATTAAATCACTTACTCCTGACAATCAGGGTTCCCTAATAATTACTTCCTTGAAGACCAGAAATGAGTTTTTTTCACCAATGTATACTCAACCTCAAACACATATACAAAATTAATAAATGTTAATACATTTTTAAAAGTTGATATAATGTGCTACTTGAGCACAGGAGAGGGAACGGCTCCTTGCTTTCTGGAGCCAAGGACAGTTCCACAGTATAAGATACAGTTGAGGTGGACCTTACAGGTGAGAGTTCTCTAGATTTCAATCAGCAGGAAGAGATTCCAGGCAGTAGTGTGTTCTATTACACTCTATGTGCTATTGTTTTTGTTTTGTTTTTTTTCCTTTGGTCTGAACATTTTCATTACACCAAAGGTTATCAGAGAACTGACAAAGAGAATGCTTACAAGAGAGTTAGATTATATTCTGTACTTGTTCAACTCTCAAAATTCTTCATAGGTAAGTTAAAAAAAAAAATCACACTCATGACATTCTGGGTTTTATTTTCATATTCAACTGAAAAAGTAAAAATGGTAGAGCTAAAATTGTTTAGCTCCTCTGTTTCCATATTCCTGAAAACACAATTATGGTTACAGAGACATAACTGTCCTCTTTCCTGCTTTCCCCAGGCTTCTGGGATTTCTCAAGAGAGTCACTGAAAACAGTACTTCTGAAATTTAAGTTCCAAGCATTACCTTAGAGCATTTGCTACAGATAATTTTAAATGAATTTGGTATTTCATTTCACAACCTAGAGAAAGATAAATCCTCATATAACTTTGACTAGACAGCGGTGAAGTCAAGCCTTCAGTGGATCTCCATTTGCAGTGGATCGGAAATTTGGATTTTAGTAAGTAATGGAAAGATAAGAGAGGGCACAATCACTAAACCCAGGTGGAGGCATCTAGTAGGGAATCCTATAACTTGATAGGTGGAGGATGTCTTAGAAGTCACTCAGCCCCTCCATTTTATAGCAGATCATCATCAGAATGGTTATGCACTGGAGGCAAAGACACTGCTGAAACTCAGGAGAATGCTGGTTTAGATAAGTGATTTCCCTGTACTTACAACTATATGCCAGGTGTAGACTTGACCGTTATGTGTGACTTAGAATCCTGGAGATATTTTGACCACTGTCTCCAATAGTTCCACGGTTACTGAAGATTTCCTCCAGGTAATATTGTCAGAGGCTAGAAGGGATAAGTCACAACATGACTTAAGGCAGGGAGGCCTTAGAAACTCCCCCATGATCTTCCACATCTTTCTCCGAGCCACAATGAATGAAAGGAACATCTAAATAAGTATGGTGGGCTCTCCAAATCTGTGGGTTCTGCATCTGCACGTTCAACCTTGTGCACTATGATTACGATCTGAGGTTAGTTGAACCCCTGGATGTGGAAGCCACAGATACAGAGGGAAGACTTTAGGACTTGAGCATCCCTGGACTTCGCTATGCATGGAAGGTCCTGCAACTAAACCCCGGGGACACCTAGGGACAGTGTTACAGCAAGCATGAAGCAGCTGAGGCTTCCATGCAAGTACTAGAGCATTTTCCCCCTATCTCCCAACCTCAGTTTTCAGCCCTGAACCTGACCTATGAGATGATTCTATCGCTGCCCCTGCAAAGAGTAAAAGCCCATGTATAAAGCTTCAGGTCTACTGAAACTGTTGGATGTTCACAGAAGACTCAGCCAATTCCCACGTCTGTTCTTGAGAAAAGGCATGAAAGAACAAATGAAACCTTATTCAGAGAAGCTGCAGTTTTTACATTTTTGACTTCTCCAAAGCATTAGTCTCTTCTTTTCCTTAAGGGGTGGACCTTAACACAAGCACTGTGAGTGGAAATTATTGGAAGCAGATTTGACAGAACATAAGAAATATCTTCCTCAGAGTTAACAATATCTGAAAATGGAATGAACTGCCTGGTAAAGTACTGCCATGGTTCCTCAATTATTTATCAGAGGATTTTTTTTTAAGAGGTATTGGCTTAGCTAGAGTTACTACAGCATCTTTTAGTCAATTTTCCATAAGAAATTAATTGTTCCCATCCTGACCTCCATTGGTGCCTCACACCCACATGGAGCATTATTTTTGATAACTTCCAGCCAATTGCCTCTATTTTCATGATGGATTCTGCTCCCCTGATTCTTGACGTTTCCTTCTCTCCTGTTCTGACATTTACTTTGAAATATAGCACGCATCGATCACATTCAGGGCATTATTCATGAATTAACTGCAGTCTCTTGGGTGCTTCTGGAAAGTCACCACACTGTTTCCTGCACCATTTCTTGTGGAGATGCCAAGAGATACTTACTCTGCCCCAACTCCTCCCACTCTAGATCCTGCCATTTGGTCTCCCCAGCTCATCCTCCCACTCCCTGTCTCTCATTCCTCTCAGAGGAAATTCCATTCAATCATAAGCTGTGACTTTGATATCCATGGCCAGAAACTGGGTTGCTTTGCCTCAAGATGCTACTATTTGCCCTGTTTAGTTTAGCATTTCCAGATGTTCCTGGGGAACAGAGGAGTCGAGGGAGAGGAAATGATGGTCCCTGTTTCCGAAGTTTACAACCAAGAGACTAACTGGCCGGAGTGAGGGTGGGGTGAACAAAGATGGAGATTCACAAGTGCAGTCATAGTGTATATGCTTTCTCTCTTTCCTTCTGCACTGTGCTTTAAGTGTCAGTAAGAGATTAAGTTGGTCTCTCCTCCTTTTTCAATCTTCTAGCCACGTGTGACCATTGGACACTTGGCTACTGTGCCTGAAAAATTGAATTTTCAATTTTAATTGATTTATATGCAAAATTTAGAACTGACAGTAGATTTTCTTCTTAGTAAACTCTGCAAAGGTAGGTTTGGAAGAACATGAGTACATGCATCAAAGCTTTCAAGTCTAATTTTTTATGAATTCTAAGTACAGATCAAGTATTTCCAATGAAAATTTAAAACCGAATTGAAATGTGCTGTAAGTATAAAATACACACCAAACTTTGAAAAGTTCTTTGAAAAGAGAGAATGCAAAATATCTGACTATGTTGAAATACTAAAGATTAACATATACACACTACTATATATAAAACTGATAATCAACAAGGACCTACTGTATAGCACAGGGAACTCTACTCAATATTCTGTAATAACCTCCTAAAAAAGAATGGATATATGTACATGTATAACTGAATCATTTTGCTCTATACCTGAAACTAAGACAACATTGTAAATCAACTACACTTCAATATAAAATAAAAATTAAACTAAAAAAAAGAGAAAAAGAGAGAAATCAGTCTTATCTTTTTTGTTGTTTTTAATGTGGCTAATCATTTTTTAACTAGAATTGTATTCTATTTCTGTTGTACTGTGTTGCTTTAGCTATTCCACACAGAATTATTTATAATCACAAGATTATAGATATTAATTTGCTTCCAGAAGAATAAAGAGATGGTAGTGGGAAGATGAGGTTGGATGACTGAAAGAACAAGAAATGGTGCTGAAATCGTGAGAGGAAAAAAAGATTGGAAGTAACATGTATTATTTGTATCTTTATAAGAATGATGTAGCTACTAAATTCTAAGAGTATTCTTGAAGAATCTGCTTTTCTATAAAAGATTTAACTGATGAATATTTCCTCCTTGCCTACTATAACAGTAGTAAATGATATAAATAAATGAGATAAGAGAAATATTTTTCATTTCATTATCTAATAGATACAAACACAGTAGAACCACGACATCTGCGAAGGAAAGGTTCCAGGACCCACTGTGGATACCAAAATCCATGGATACTCAAGTCCCACAATTGGGCCTCCGTATCTGCAGATTCCACATCCACAGATTCAATTGCAGATACGGAACCAGAACCCAGGGATACAGAGGACCAACTGTATTTATTGGAAAAAAATCCATACGTAAGTGGACTTGTGTCGTTCAAACCCATGCTGTTCAGGGGTCAACTGTAAAGAGACAATGGTAACAATTTCAAGATAACTTTATTTGGGGGAAAAAAAAATGTGACCCTCAGTTTCTACTGTGAAGAAAAATTGTCCATTTAATTGCCCTTGCCTGGTGCAGACCAAATATTTTGATAGGCACAGTTCATAGGAATGAGGAAAATATAAAGTAGCAACTTGGTATTTGAGTATGAAAGGAAGGCAAGCGCAAACTCAAATGACCCGCTGGTAGTTTCTCCTATGTTACCTGCAGCCAAGTTCAACGCCTCACCCACTGAAGACACGGCTGCGTCGAATCTTGGGCCATGACAAGCACATAATAAGAGGGTTTATTTATCTTAAGCAATCTTTCCTAAAGCCCTGAAATGTCCTGTTCCTTTGTAGCCGAGTTTTTATTAAATTTTGAACCTGGAGTTAATTTGGAAGAACAATGACTCTAGAGGCGTCACCCACAACCAGGTAACAAGGTCCAAACTGGGCTAATCAAGAACATTAGAGTCACCCTTTTTACGGGAATTCTTCAAGTTCACAGGACTGATGATTCTGTAGCAATAACTTACAAATTCCCTCTTTTGATAAGAAGATAGAATGTAGCATGTTAAAGCTGACACTTCCTGAGCAGGGGTTCTGTGTTAGTTTCCCTGTTCTTAGCCCCTCACTTGGTCTGTGACCTCAATTATCAATTTATCTGACTCAGTCAGCCCTCACTCCCACTGCAGCCTCACGTGGCTGTGGAATTAACCCTACCTTTTAGAAAAAGTAGTAGTTGCAACGGTGTGATGGTAAAAACCCCGAGGAGGGGGGGCCCAAACACTACCTGCTCCATTACAAGGCACGAGGATGAGTACGGAAGAGTTAAGAACTTCTCCAAAAGCCACACAAATACTAAACAGTAGGGCCTGTTTTCATTACATAACATGCAGTTTTTCATCAACTCTACGGAGCCTTGAAACTCTCTGACTGCAGATTCTCAGGTGCAAGGGAGTGGGCCAATACACTTCTCATGACGCACCCTCTTACTTTTGATAATGGTAATGATCCCTTATTCATTTACTAATTCAAAGTATGAAATGCCTGTCATATGTATCACCTCCTGTGGGCACTGTAGATTTAAAGACAAAGGCGCCAGCAGTGCTTATACACAACATCTGGTTTTTACGTATCCTTGCTGTTTTTCTTTAAAGAAAAGAAACAAAAAACAAATAGACTTCACATGCCCTGCTCCCTCAACAAGGTGAGTTTTGTTGTAGATGTTTCTTTATTCTAGATGACATTCCCCACTTTTACATACGCTTACTGCTTCCCAAGGCATATAAACTTATAAAAAATTATTTTAAACTGTCATTTTAAGGGGAGTGAGGGCTGACATTGGCTAGTATTCATTTTCACACGCACACATGAGCGTGTGCACACACACACCCCAAGGATGTGTAAAATGAGTTTCTGAAAAAAAAAACAGAACAGTGTTTTGCAAGAAATGATGCAATCAGAAACCCTAGATTCCAGCCCCGTCGCTGAAGGTGGCTGCCTGATGGCGGTCTCCTGAAGATTGGCTCAGAAAATGGGCTGAAGGTACATCTTTTCCTATCTCAGGAGTTCTTGTGAAGACTAAATAATGCAAATTAAAATGGTATAATTATACACAGGGCAGTACTTTAAGAACGCGAAATTGACATGAAAGCCTCAATTATGTTTGCAGAGCCAACCTCACCTCCAGCTCCACTCTCTCTCTTTGGTCTTTAAAATGAGGTTTTTCTGAAAACCAATGTCAGTGTCAATTTAAACTTCAGGTCTGCCCTCAGGGCTCCACAGAGGTCCTGGCATTTCCCCAGCGAGCACTGATAACTCCCTTCACAAGCAGCATATGATTTTGGCTCCCCAGCACAAAACGTAGTTTCTGGTGTGGCAAATCCCCTATACATGTTTTTAGAATGTATGAAATGAACAAACAGATTCTGGAATATCCCCAATAAATAACTCCCAAAGCATTTAACTGAAAAAGAACCCAGGCCTACGTATCAATCTTTCATTGTGTAAAGCAGCCAACGGGTAGAGCAAAAGGAAAATAAAAAAGAAATACATACGGAAATACATGCATTAAAAAGGAATTAAGACAACACTCAGACCAAAATAAAATACACTATTCAGTCCACAAATGTGCTGACTACCTACTAGACAGAAGATACTATTCTACTCTGCTAACAGCTAGAAGATAAAAGGAAGATGTATCCCAGGTTTTCAAAGAATAGCAGAAAATGTGGACTAGTGTTCAAGCAATGATTTCTGTGCAGATAACAGATGATGCTTGTGACTCGAAATCACCGGGAAAGCCCACAAAATCTACGACGGGACAATACAGATGACAGCACAGTCTGTGAACTTTCCTTTTTTATGACCATGCTTGTTAGTTTGCTTTTTTTTCCCTCAATGCCACAGAGCAAAATATTTGTCGTATAGCAAAATAAAACCCTGTGTTGCTCAAACACAAATGCCTATCTCATAAGGCAACAGACCCACCATTTTATAAATCAAAGCTGATGTGTAACCCTAAAATACCTCCAAACTCAAATATTACACATCATTCCATTGACAATTTACTTCAAAATTATCCAGCAAATAATGGAGTCAAAATGTGTTGTTTTTTATAATGTGACAATAGTCAATTGTTACATAATAATGGTTCATTTAATAAAGAGCAAAACAAGTAACATTTTATATGTTATATATATTTATTGTTATTTATTATATAACAGAAAAGCTGACTATTCTTTTGGTGCTATTTTGTATTCTAAGTATTCACAGAAGTAAAACTTCAGTGTCACCATGTTTTAAATCATGCTGTCAGGGAAGGACCAAGCTATACCTAATATGCACCTTATTGTTTAATATCAGAAATACTACTGCAAAATAACTGAGTATTAAATAGACTCCTATCATTAAGAGTGTGATCTTCTCATGACAGGAATGGTATCTTACTTCCGTATGCCTGATGCCAAATGTCTAAAACTTAATAATCACACAAAAAATGCTTGATGACTTTTTACATCAAGTAATTTTTGTACAAACAAGAATACACACTGATGAAAAAGGCAGGAAAATGAGCAAAATAATTGAAATATTTTGCATTCTTTTGCGAAAGCAATTGGCACAAACATTGATGGGCATCCATCGTGTCTCTTATACCAACCTGACCTCACTTTTTTTTTTCCCTGACATCACTCTTGAGGATAAAAATGAAAACCTCTAAGCCTTATCTAGCAAGGATATTCTAGAAGAACAGAAAAACCAAAAAGAATAGGTTTATTATAACTGCTAAAATTTGCTATCAAATTTGAGAAATAACATGTTCCAAGGGGTTACATAACTTTTCCATCAAAGTACTGTAACCCTGGGGAATAAATCTCATATATATATATTTTCTTGCTCAAGGAGACACAGGACAATTAGACCTGATTCCAGAAGATGACTGCAATTGATCAAACAAAACTTAGTCAAGTTTAGACATTGCTGGTTTTTTAAATTTATTTTATTTACTTATCTATTTATTTATTTTGGCTGCATTGGGTCTTTGTTGCTGCGTGCGGGCTTTCCCTAGTTGCGGCGAGCGGGGGCTACTATTTGTTGCGGTGCTCGGGCTTCTCATCACGGTGCCTTCTCTTGTTGTGGAGCACAGGCTCTAGGCACACAGGCTTCAGTAGTTGTGGCACACCGGCCCTAGAGCACAGGCTCAGTAGTTGTGGCACACGCGCTTAGTTGCTCTGTGGCATCTTCCCGGATCAGGGCTTGAACCCATGTGCCCTGCATTGGCAGGCAGATTCTTAACCACTGTGTCACCAAGGAAGCCCACAAGCCTCGTTTTGAGAGAATGGGCTGTAGTCCAACTGTAGACATCGTCTATCCGCTTCCTCTTGCCTACAGTCTTCCTTGAGCCTCTGAGCTGCAGAATCTCACATCTGTCTTTGTCTTCCCTTGTGAGTCTAGATCCAAGCCACACATTTTCCAGAAAAAAATCTAACCTGATTTCACTTGAAATCTTTTTCAAGAAAGCTAAGTTATCTGATGACTTAAACACATACATAATTCTTACTAGATGCTTCTCAAATCATTAGTCATTTTAGCCATCTCAGTTCCTACAATTTTACTAAATATACAGTATTACAATTCTCTTGCTTAGCATTAGCGATCAGAATGAATTCTACAACTATTTATTTTGTCACATAAGTCTTCCCCTACCATTTTATCCAAAACAATAAAATCTGACTGAAACTACTCTTTCTTTTAATATTGTCAGATTATGCCTTTTCTCTTCACTTACTTTCAGGCCATGCAATAACCTCTAACTATCCTTCTGGCAGATTTTGTTTGCATGATTGGTGAGTTATTAGTGTCAAGATATAAAGACTAGATATCACTTTTCCAAAACACAGATTATCTGTACTAGCAGGTGTTTATAAAGATAAGTTTCCCTTTGTACAAAGATACATCTTTTGCTTAAGGGTCCCCTGTTGCAGCAATAGATCCCAGAAGTACAGATAAGATTTTAATACTCAAAGGACATAGCAGAATGTGGAAACATAAAATCTACTAGGTGCACTGATAATAACGTTTATCATATTAATAACTTTGGACGCACCTAGATCATGGCTGTTCTTCCTGCAGGTGAGTCCTGGACAGTCAGATACAGAAGGTGAAAAGAGTCATTTGTTGCCCCCATCTGTATCTTATTGGATCCTGTGAGCTCTTAGTTCTATCAAAGATCCAACAGGGAGATAAGGCAACCTAGAGTGAGTGCTTGCTTTCTGACTGCAGGGTGGATGTGGTCATGTCAGTATGTGTTACCCTAATCTTCTTCCATTGCTCTCACGTAGGATCCTGATGTGTGACTGAAACCACGCAGAACAGTGTGGGGCTCCTGGGCATGGAAGCCTTTCCACGTCTCCCGTTTGTTGTTTGTAGAGAATAGATTCCAGCCTCCATGACCTTCCTTGAGTTTCAAAGCCCAGATTCCAACAGTTGCTACTCAGGGAAGGGAGGGGATGCAGAGACAAGGGAGGAGCAGCCTAGAAACAGCAGTGCAGCCTTGGGGCAGGGTCCTGGCTCTGCCTCAAGGGATACGCTTACCTGTATCTTTGAGCACTTCACAGAATTAAAACCCCCAACGAATGGCAGATGTCAGCATTCCTCATTCCAGAAAAGACCACCTGAGACCAAACTAAAGGAACCAGTGAAGCTCATTAGGAGACTATGTGAGACCAGATTAAAGGAGTGCAGACCCTGCATACACCCTAATCCTTATCAGCAACCCTGCCCTTGTACCACTGCAATAAAACTCCTCATCAAATCCTCCCAGGTTGGGACACACAGTTTTTTTTGTTTTTGTTTTGTGGTACACGGGCCTCTCACTGTTGTGGCCTCTCCCGTTGTGGAGCACAGGCTCCAGACGCGCAGGCTCAGCGGCCATGGTTCACGGGCCCAGCCGCTCCGCAGCATGTGGGATCCTCCCAGACCGGGGCACAAACCTGTGTCCCCTGCATCGGCAGGTGGACTCTCAACCACTGCGCCACCAGAGAAGCCCCGGGACACACAGTTTTGAGAGCTAAGAGCTGTGGCCCCCTTTGCCTGGCAAAGCAATAAAGCTATTCTTTTCTACTTCACCCAAAACTCTGTCTCTGAGATTCAATTCAACACTGGTGCACAGAGGCCGAGTTTTCAAAATGATAATTTAAATATTTTAGAGAACATGCACATAAGCCTATTTTTTCCCACTACACCTGGCAGCACGTGTTCAAACTGTTGAACATTTTACATCCTGGTTCTGACTTTCACCCTCTTGAAGATGATTTATAAACCATCTCAAATATACCTACTACAGACACTGGCCAGTGTCACTGTGTTTGACTTTTCCCACCTTGGTTCCTGGATCTTGCCTCCAATTTTAAATTACACGTTCAGTGATAAGACAAACTGTAGATATCTAAAGCTTACCAAGTCCACTGAATCTCTACCTTTCTGGAGAAAAGCTCATGAATAACAAAAGCAAACATGTTGTATAAGAACAAAAAAGGTGTGATAAGGCAGAAGGATATCCGTATTCCAAGAATCTTGTCTATTCCACGAAGCAAGTGGAATATAAAGAACTGGGACAGTTAGCTTTATCTATCACAGATCTAAAAATGTCTTGTAAAATGAGGATACTGTATTTCCAGGTAACACACACATACACAGACACACACAGAATAAAAAATTCTACCTTCTAAGAAGGGCTCTAAGAAAATGTGTACTTCAGGGCAGGGACCTTCAAGATGGAAGAGGAGTAAGACGTGGAGATCACCTTCCTCCCCACAAATACATCAGAAATACATCTACACGTGGAACAACTCCTACAGAACACCTACTGAACTCTGGCAGGAGACCTCAGACCTTCCAAAAGGCAAGAAACTCCCCACGTACCTGGGTAGGGCAAAAGAAAAAGGAATAAACAGAGACAAAAGGATAGGGACGGGACCTGCACCAGTGGGAGGGAGCCGTGAAGGAGGAAAGGTTTCCACACACTAGAAGCCCCTTTGCGGGCGGAGACTGCGGGTGGTGGAGCGCGGGAGCTTCGGAGCCGCGGAGGAGAGCACAGCCACAGGGGTGCGGAGGGCAAAGCGGGGAGATTGCCGTACGTTGGATTGGGGCAAACCAGCACTCGCCAGCCTGAGAGGCTTGTCTGCTCACCCGCCAGGGCAGGAGGGAGCTGGGAGCTGAGGCTCTGGCTTCAGAGGTCAGACCCCAGGGAGAGGACTGGGGTTGGCTGCGTGAACACAGCCTGAAGGGGGCTAGTGTGCCAGAGCTAGCTGGGAGGGAGTCCGGGAAAAAGTGTGGACCTGCCTAAGAGGCAAGAGACCATTGTTTCAGGGTGCGTGAGGAGAGGGGATTCCTTCCCTGTCTGTCCACAGAATGCAGAGCACCGCCTCAACGAGCTCCAGAGATGGGCGTGAGCTGCAGCTATCAGCTCGGACACCAGGGACAGGCATGAAACACTAACACTGCTGCTGCAGCCACCAAGGATCCTGTGTGCAAGCAGAGGTCACTATCCACACCACTCCCTGAGAGGCTGTGAAGCCCAACACTGCCAGGGTCCCATGATCCAGTGACAACTTCCCCAGGAGAACACGCTGCGTGCCTCAGGCTGTTGCAACATCACGCCAGCCTCTGCTGCTGCAGGCTTGCCCTGCATTCCAATTATAATGGCTGAATCCCTCCATCCCCCAGGCCTCAGTGAGCCAGAGCCCCCTAATCAGCCGCTGCTTTAAGCCCCTCATGTCTGAGATGGGAACAGATGCCCTCTGGCGACCTACGCGCAGAGGCGGGGCCAAGCCCACAGCTGAGCCCCGGGAGCTGTGCGAACAAAGAAGAGGAAGGGAAATCTCTCCCAGCAGCCTCAGGAGCAGCGGATTAAATCTCAACTATCAACTTGATGTACCTGCATCTGTGGAATACCTGAATAGACAACAGATCATCCCAAAATAGAAGTGGTGGACTTTCAGAACAACTGTAGACTTCGGGTTTGCTGTCTGCAACTGACTTGCTTCTGATTTTTATATTTATCTTAGTATAGTTTTTAGTGCTTGTTATCATTGGTAGATTTGTTTATTGGTTTGGATGCTCTCTTATTTTTTAAAAATTTTTTATTATTCCTACTTCTCATTTTTATATTAATAATTATTTTTATTTTAATAATTTTATTAAAATTTATTTATTTGTTTTTTCTTTTTTTCTCCCTTTTCTTCTGAGCCATGTGGCTGACAGAGTCTTGGTGCTCTGGCCTGGTGTCAGGTCTGAGCCTCTAAAGTGGGACAGCCAAGTTAGGACATTGGACCACAAGAGGCCTCCCAGCCCCACGTAATATCAATCGGTGAGAGGGCTCCCAGAGACCTCCGTCTCAATGCTAAGACCGAGCTCCACCCAACGGCCAGAAAGCTCTAGTGCTAGACACCCCATGCCAAACAACTAGCAAGACAGGAACACAATCCCACCCATTAGCAGAGAGGCTGCCTAAAACAATACTAAGTTCACAGACACCCCAAAACACATCACCGGACATGGCCCTGCCCACCAGAAAGACAAGATCCAGCCCCACCCACCAGAACACAGGCACCAGTCCCCTCCACCAGGAAGCCTACACAACCCACTGAACCAACTTTAGCTACTGGGGACAGACACCAAAAACAACGGAAACTACGAACTTGCAGCCTGCAAAAAGGAGACCCCAAACACAGTAAGATAAGCAAAATGAGAAGACAGAAAAACACACCGCAGATGAAGGAGCAAGATAAAAACCCACCAGACCAAACAAATTAAGAGGACATAGGAAGTCTACATGAAAAAGAATTCAGAGTGATGACAATAAAGATAATGCAAAATCTTGGAAACAGAATGGAGAAAATACAAGAACGTTTAACAAGGTCCTAGAAGAACTAAAGAGCAAGCAAACAATGATGAACAACAAAATAAATGAAATTAAAAATTCTCTAGAAGGAATCAACAGCAGAATAACTGAGGCAGAAGAACGGATAAGTGACTTGGAGGATAAAATAGTGGAAATAACTACCACAGAACAGAATAAAGAAAAAAGAATGAAATTAATTGAGGACAGTCTCAGAGACCTCTGGGACAACATTAAATGCACCAACATTCAAATTATAGGGGTCTGAGAAGAAGAGAAAAAGAAAGGTTCTGAGAAAATATCTGAAGAGACTGTAGTTGAAAACTTACCTAATATAGGAAGGGAAGTAATTAATCAATTCCAGGAAGTGCAGAGAGTTCCATACAGGATAAATCCAAGGAGAAACACACAAAGACACATATTAATCCAACTATCAAAAATTAAATACAGAGAAAAAGTATTAAAAGCAGCAAGGGAAAAACAACAATAAACACAAGGGAATGTCCATAAGGTTAACAGCTGATCTTTTAGCAAAAACTCTGCAAACCAGAAGGGAGTGGCAGGACATATTTAAAGTGATGAAAGGGAAAACCTACAACCAAGATTACTCTACCCAGCAAGGATCTCATTCAGATTTGACAGAGAAATTAAAACCTTTACAGACAAGCAAAAGTTAAGATAATTCAGCACCACCAAACCAACTTTACAGTAAATGCTAAAGGAACTTCTCTAGGTAGGAAACACAAGAGAAGGAAAAGACCCACAAAAACAAACACAAAACAATTAAGAAAATGGTAACAGGAACATACATATTGATAATTACCTTAAATATAAATGGATTAAATGCTCCAACCAAAAGACAAAGGCTGCTGAATGGATACAAAAACAAGACCCATATATATGCTGTCTACAAGAGACCCACTTCAGACCTAGGGACACGTACAGACTGAAAGTGAGGGGATGGAAAAAGGTATTCCATGCAAATGGAAATCAAAAGAAAGCTGAAGTAGCAATTCTCATATCAGACAAAACAGACTTTAAAGATTAGAAGTGACAAAGAAGGAAACTACATAATGATCAAGGGATCAATCCAAGAAGATATAACAATTGTAAATATTTATGCACTCAACATAGGAGCACCTCAATGCGTAAGGCAAATGTTAACAGCCATAAAAGGGGAAATCAACAGTAACACAATCATAGTAGGGGATGTTAACATCCCATTTTCACCAAAGGACATATCATCCAAAATGGAAATAAATAAGGAAACACAAGCTTTAAATGTCACATTAAACAAGATGGACTTCACTGATATTTATAGGACATTCCATCCAAAAACAACAGAATACACTTTCTTCTCAAGTGCTCATGGAATATTCTCCAGGATAGATCATATCTTGGGTCACAAATCAATCCTTCGTAAGTTTAAGAAAACTGAAATCATATCAAGTATCTTTTCCGACCACAATGCTATAAGACTAGATATCAATTACAGGAAAAAAACTGTAAAAGATACAAACACATGGAGGCTAAACACTATGTTACTAAATAACCAAGAGATTACTGAAGATATCAAAGAGGAAATTTAAAAAAATACCTAGAAACAAATGACAATGAAAACATGACAACCTAAAACCTATGGGATGCAGAGAAAGCAGTTCTAAGAGGTAAGTTTACAGCAATACAATCCTACCTCAAGAAACCAGAAACATGTCAAATAAACAACCTAAACTTACACCTAAAGCAATTAGAGAAAGAAGAACAAAAAACCCCACAAAGTTAGCAGAAGGAAAGAAATCATAAAGATCAGATCAGAAATAAATAAAAAAGAAATGAAAGAAACAATTGCAAAGATCAATAAAACTAAAAGCTGGTTCTTTGAAAAGATAAACAAAATTGATAAACCATTAGCCAGACTCATCAAGAAAAAAAGGGAGAAGACTCAAATCAACAAAATTAGAAATGAAAAAAGAGAAGTAACAACTGACACTGCAGAAATACAAAGGATCATGACAGATTGCTACAAGCAACTATATGCCAATAAAATGGACAACCTGGAAGAAATGGACAAATTCTTAGTAAAGCACAAGCTTCCTAGACTGAACCAGGAGGAAACAGAAAACATAAACAGACCAATCACAAGCACTGAAATTGAGACTGAGATTAAAAACCTTCCAACAAACAAACGTCCAGGACCAGATACCTTCTCAGGTGAATTCTATCAGACATTTAGAGAAGAGCTATCCTTCTCAAACTCTTCCAAAATATAGCAGAGAAGGAACACTCCCAAACACATTCTACGAGGCCACCATCACCCTGATACCAAAACCAGACAAAGATGTCACAAAGAAAGAAAACTATAGGCCAATATCACTGATGAACATAGATTCAAAAATCCTCAACAAAATACTAGCAAACAGAATCCAACAGCACATTAAAAGGATCATACACCATGATCAAGTGGGGTTTATCCCAGGAATGCAAGGATTCTTCAATACACGCAAATCAATCAATGTGATACACCAATATTAGTTGAAGAATAAAAACCATATCATCTCAATAGATGCAGAAAAAGCTTTCAACAAAATTCAACACCCATTTATGATAAAAACTCTCCAGAAAGTAGGCATACAGGGAACCTACCTCAACATAATAAAGGCCATATATGACAAACCCACAGCCAACACCATTCTCAAGGGTGAAAAATTGAAAGCATTTCCTCTAAGATCAGGAACAAGACAAGGTTGCCCACTGTCACCACTATTATTCAACATAGTTTTGGAAGTTTTAGCACAGCCATCAGAGAAGAAAAAGAAATAAAAGGAATCCAAATCGGAAAAGAAGAAGTAAAACTGTCACTGTTTGCAGATGACAAGATACTAATACATAGAGAATCCTAAAGATGCCACCCAAAAACTATTAGATCTAATCAATGAACTTGGTAAAGTAGCAGGATACAAAATTAATGCACAGAAATCTCTTGCATTCCTATACAGTAAGGTCAAAAAATCTGAAAGAGAAATTAAGGAAACACTCCATTTACCATTGCAACAAAAAGAATAAATTACCTAGGAATACACCTACCTAAGGAGACAAAAGACTTGTATGCAGAAAACTATAAGACACTGATGAAAGAATTTAAAGCTGATACAAAGAGATGGAGAGATATACCATGTTCTTGGATTAGAAGAATCAACACTGTGAAAAGCACTATACTACCCAAAGCAAACTACAGATTCAATGCAATCCCTATCAATCTACCAATGGCATTTTTCACAGAACTAGAACAAAACATTTCACAGTTTGTATGGAAACACAAAAGACGCCGAATAACCAAAGTAATCCTGAGAAAGAAAAACGGAGCTGGAGAAATCAGACTCCTGGACTACACACTATACTACAAAGCTACAGTAATCAAGACAGTATGGTACTGGCACAAAAACAGAAATATAGATCAGTGGAACAGGATAGAAAGCCCAGAGATAAACCCACACATATATGGTCACCTTATCTTTGATAAAGGAGGAAAGACTATACAACAGAGAAAAGATAGCCTCTTCAATAAGTGGTGCTGGGAAAATTGGACAGCTACATGTAAAAGAATGAAATCAGAACACTGTCTAATACCATACACAAAAATAAACTCAAAATGGATTAAAGACCTAAATGTAAGGCCAGACACCATGAAACTCTTAGAGGAAAACATAGGAAGAACACTCTTTGACATAAATCACAGCAAGATCCTTTTTGACCCACCTCCTAGAGAAATGGAAATAAAAACAAAAATAAACAAATGGGACCTAATGAAACTTAAAAGCTTTTGCATAGCAAAGGAAACCATAAAGAAGATGAGAAGACAGCCCACAGAATGGGAGAAAATATTTGTAAATAAAGCAACTGACAAAGGATTAACCTCTAAAATTTACAAGCAGCTCATGCAGCTCAATATCAAAAAAACAAACAACCCAATAAAAAAAATGGGAAGACCTAAACAGACATTTCTCCAAAGAAGATATACAGATTGACAAGAAACACATGAAAGGATGTTCAACATCACTAATCATTAGAGAAATGCAAATCAAAACTACAATGAGGTATCACCTCACACCGGTCAGAATGGCCATCATCAAAAAATCTACAAACAATAAATGCTGGAGAGAGTGTGGAGAAACACTTGCACTGTTGGTGGGAATGTAAATTGATACAGCCACTATGGAGATCAGTATGGAGGTGCCTCAAAAAACTAAAAGTAGAACTACCATATGACCCTGAAATCCCACTACTGGGCATATACCCCAAGAAAACCATAATTCAAAAAGAAGCATGTACCACAATGTTCACTGCAGCTCTATTTACAACAGCCAGGACATGGAAGCAACCTAAGTGTCCATCGACAGATGAATGGATAAAGACGACGTGGTACATATACATAATGGAATATTACTCAGCCATAAAAATAAATGAAATTGAGTTATTTGTAGTGAGGTGGATGGACCTAGAGTCTGTCATACAGAGTGAAATAAGTCAGAAAGAGAAAAACAAATACCACATGCTAACACATATATATGGAATCTAAAAAAAAAAATCGTCTTGATGAAACTAGGGTCAGGATAGGAATAAAGATACAGACGTAGAGAATGCACTTGGGGACACAGGGAGGGGGAAGGGTAAGCTGGGATGAAGCGAGAGAGTGGCATGGACATATATACTCTACCAAATGTAAAATAGATAGCTAGTGGGAAGCAGCCACATAGCACAGGGAGATCAGCTCAGTGCCGTGTGATCACTTAGAGGGGTGGGATAGGGAGGGTGGGAAAGAGACGCAAGAGGGAGGGGATATGGGGATATATGTATATGTATAGCTGATTCACTATAGGTACTCACTGTATGTATTTCATTATACAGCAGAAACTAACACAACACAGTAAAGCAATTATACTCCAATAAAGATGTTAAATTTAAAAAAAAAAGAGGGGCTTCCCTGGTGGCACAGTGGTTGAGAATCTGCCTGCTAATGCAGGGGACATGGGTTCGAGCCCTGGTCTGGGAGGATCCCACATGCCGCGGAGCAACTAGGCCCATGAGCCACAACTACTGAGCCTGCGCACCTGGAGCCTGTGCTCCACAACAAGAGAGGCCGCCATAGTGAGAGGCCCGCGCACCATGATGAAGAGTGGCCCCCACTTGCCACAACTAGAGAAAGCCCTCACACAGAAACGAAGACGCAACACAGCAAAAATAAATAAATTAATTTATAAACTCCTACCCCCAACATCTTCTTAAAAAAAAAAAAAAAGAAAATGTGTAGTTTTAAAACGTTATGGACTTCGCATGTTTGGGACAATTAACTTGAGTTCAATAAGTCATTTTATAAAATACCCCAGAGAACATACTTTATTTCCCTCGGGTCATTGTAAGATTTATTAATGACTGATATTTTTGTAATATCATTATAGTTGTGATAGTAGATGTGAGAAGGGATACTAAAAAAAAAAATAAATGGAAAAGTTTCAGAGAATCAATGGCTCTCTAACATGAACAAAACCTTAAAGCTACAGAATAGTGATTCTTCAGAATGTGTCTGTGCACCCCTAGGGGAACCCTGAGACACAGTCTGTGAATTCGCAACTGTTATCACAACAATATTAAAATGTCATTTGTCCCTTTCTCATTCTCTCATCAGCACACAAGGGAGTTTTCCAAAAGCTACACGATGTACAACATTATAGGTGAACGCAAAAGATGTTACGAGAATCTAGATATTGTCTATTAAATTAGGCATTTAGAATTTTGCCCAAATGTAAATCAATACCACCCCTTAATTGTGTTTGTTTTGGGAAAAGGAGTTATTTTCTTTAAAATATGTAATTAATATCAATATGCTATTAATATTAACATTCATTGGACTTATTACTATTATTTTTAAAATAATGAATCAATATTTCAGAATGCTTAGTCGTCATTTTTGACATGGTCCATTTAACTTACATAGCAAAAGCTCTTTGGGGCAGTGTTGTCAGATTTAAAAAAAAAAAAGCAGATAAAACAAAGCAGCATGTCCAGTTATCTTTGAAATCCAAATAAACAACAAATAATACTGAGTCTAAGAATGTCCCATGAAATACTTACCGATCCTAATTTAGGGGTCTTACACATTTTTCACAGTGTGAAGTCTTCCTAGCACCAAAGGTTTGGGAACTGGTGCCACAGAAAATGTTTAGGTGCAGATTGTAAATGCAAATCCAAGCCCACATGTAGGTTATACATTTGTAGCAAGGTCGCTGCTACTGTTACTGTGTGTCATGCTCTGTTTGGTGATACATCACCCAGATTCAAATGAAAAAGTAGTGTTGACAACTTACTATACTTCCAGTGCTCTCTCATCCTTATTTCCTCTTGGCATCCTGTGAAGCACGGTTCACTCAATCCCACTGTACTGAAATGGTGGCTGAACCAAGTAAGAAATGCACCAGAAAAGATAGTCCCAGAATTAAACCACGTTTTCTGACTTCAAGAAGTGAGATCCAGGGCTTCCCTGGTGGCGCAGTGGTTGACAGTCCGCCTGCCGATGCAGGGGAGGACGCAGTTTCGTGCCCCGGTCCAGGAAGATACTACATGCCGCGGAATGGCTAAGCCTGCGCGTCCGGAGCCTGTGCTCCGCAACGGGAGAGGCCCGCGTACCGCAAAAAAAAAAAAAAAAAAAAGAAGTGAGATCCAGTTGACCGCTGCCCGTTGTTCTCTGCTTCTGTTGTTCGAGACTTATACTGAGACATGAAACTTTATTTTTTTTAATTGTTCACTACAGAACTGATGTAGAAAAGCTGGCAGAATCATCACATGTAGGAGAGATAATGTACGACTAGACTTAGTGAGGTGGAAATCTCAGCAGGATCTGTGCCCAAACTTATACAGAGTCAAACCATGTGTTGCTACAGTTGATTTTCCATTTTTAGCCCCATTGATAGATGATCCCCTTATAGGCTGCATGACAATCCATTAATTAAAACAACAAAAATAACTAAACCAGATGTGCTGTGGCATCTATTCAGGTCATTTCCTCATAAGCTGCAAGAGTCAGGATCTGTAACTTTTATCTTGTCGACTGGACAGAGCAGTATTCCCGTAATAAGATTTGTGGTTTGGTCTTTACTCTATCGGTTGCTTTGAGTCTGTCCTTCAGCAACTCCCAGTATCCACGTGGGCTGCATTTCCCCTTTCTATGTCAGAAGTGTAACATCAGAGGCCCCCATACCCCAGAAAGTTGGAATGAGGGCATAATGTAATGGAAAAGGGTTTTGTCAGATGTGAAGTTCTACATAAATAAAAGATAGGCTTTTATCTCACGTTATACCAAAACTGAGGCTGCCTTGTCGTTCTTCTTTCAGTTAGACATAACCCATTTCTCTTACGGATATACTGGCCTACAATTTGTTTCCTAAGTTTCATTGTTCATTTTTTTTTAAGGTTTTATTTATTTTTAGAGCAATTTTGGGTTCACAGAAAAAACTGAGTAGAAGGTGCAGGGAGAGCCTATATACCCCTGACCTTACACACAGCTTCCCGCATTATCAACACCCTCACCAGAGGGTCCATTTGTTACAGCTGATGAATCTCCATGGACACAGCATCATCCCCAGAGTCCACAGTTTACACATGGGTTCACTCTTGGTGTTGTACCTCCTACGGGTTTGGACAAATGGCCAATGACCTGTAACCACCATTGTGGTATCATAAAGAGTAGTTTCACTGCCTTATAATTTGTCTGCACTCTGCCTATAGTCCCATTGTTTTTTTTGTTTGTTTCTTGGGTTTTTTTTTTGCGGTACGCGAGTCTCTCACTGTTGTGGCCTCTCCCGTTGCGGAGCACAGGCTCAGCGGCCATGGCTCACGGGCCCAGCCGCTCCGCGGCATGTGGGAACTTCCCGGACCGGGGCACAAACCCGTGTCCCCTGCATTGGCAGGCAGACTCTCAACCACTGCACCACCAGGGAAGCCCAGTCCCATTGTTTTTAACATAAAATATCTTTAAGTCATCGAGATCTCAAACACACCTGTAATGTGCTCTTTATGTGGAAGACACGGAATCATTACTGTAAAATTGAATACCCTCATGCTTGTAATATATTTTGTCTGTCACCACTTTTTTTTCCAGAAATCAGTGACTCTCATATAATTTTGTAGTGTATTGGGTTGGCCAAAAAGTTCGTTTGGTTAATGAATATATTGTTCAATAAAGTTCTTGGTGAAAATGAAAAAAAAAAAGTCTCTTCTTACAACCAAACGAACTTTTTGGCCACCCAATACTTCAGAATCCACTGTATCCTGATGCCCTTATGGTGCCAGCAGCCCTGCAATGTCTCTGTGTGTCATTATCTGGTTTTCACATTTAGCTCATCTTTTAGACATTTAACAGTTTTATTGAGATAATTCCCATACCATAAAATTCTCCCTCTTAAAGGGTATCATTTGCTAATTTTCAACGCATGCACATAGTTTTACAGCCATTGCCATATCTCTCTTCAGAAATGTTCATCACCCCCAAAATAAATCCTGTCCCCATTAGCAGTCATTCTCCATTTGCTGCTCCCCCCAGACCCTGGCAAACACACTCTACTTTCTGTCTCTAGGGATTTGCCAGTTCTGGACAGGTGAGTGGAACCAAATAGTACGTGGCATTTTTGCGACTGGCTTCTTTCACTTAGAGTAACATTTTCAAGGTTTATTCCTGTTTTAGCGTCTATCAGGACTTCATTCCACTTTCCTAAACATGTAAAGAGTTCAGCAGATTCCACATCCCGCTGAACTCTTTACATGTTTAAAATAGGAAAATGGTACAAATGAACCTATTTACAAAACAGAAATAGAGTCACAGATGTAGAAAACAAACTTATGGTTACCAGCGGGGGAAGCGGGGAGGGATAAATTGGGAGATTGGGATTGACGCGTACACACTGCTATATTCGGAATGGATAACCAACAAGGACCTACTGTATAGCACAGGGAACTCTGCTCAATACTCTAATAACCTAAATGGGAAAATAATTTGAAAAAGAATAAATGCATGTATATGTATAACTGATTCACTTTGCTGTCCACCTGAAAGTAACACAACATTGCAAACTAACTATACTCCAATTAAAAAAAAAAAAAAAGAGTTCAGCAGTGCCCCAAGAAGAGCTCCTAGCTGAGATTATCACTTGGTCCAGAATACCATATTTCAGGCTGTCATTGCCCAAAGCCAAGTATTATACATTGCTCAGAGTTAAATCATTTGGAAAGACTTTTTGTCATCATGGAGCTTTGAGATGCATATGCTTGGGATGGTGAGACAAAAGAGGTCACTTTTCTGGCAAGATCCACACGAGCCCTAATGTGCAGGCGCCACGCTGCATTATGCTTACATCCCCATTCCTGGAGAACACAGCTGGAGATTTTATAAGACAACATTCTTTGGGATTTTTCACAGTTTACCTAAAATGAAGAGCAAATCTGAAAAGGGGCTGTAAATGCTCAAAAAATAGAAGACATCTAAGTGTTTACAAATTATTTGCAGATGACAATCGAAAAACAATGGAATTAGCAATAATATACTGGGGTATTTTAACAAAAGTGCACTGTGATTTTTCTGGGTTTCAAATATATATATATCTGTACACCTATGTCTATATTTATGTCTATATCCCTCTTAATTTGTCAGTTAACAAATCCTAAATTTGGGCAGATTTTTCAGTCTGAATGCATGAAATGTGTACATGAATGAACCCATCTCCCACTTTATAGACATTTAAATTTGAGGGATATGTAAGGACATAATTCTCTCAATAGATGGATGGATGGACAGACAGACTGCTTTTATCATCTATATAATAAGCCTAATCCATCACTGAGCTATCTTAAGGGCACATGTCAGGACATGGAAGCTGAAATAAGACAGAAAAGAACAGGAATTCACCAGGAAACACTAACTGGTCACACCTACTATCTCAAAATGAAGTGTTATCTTCTACATGGGCCATCTCCAAGGACAGACAGGTTAGGTGTCTGATTTATAGAACTTTCTTTTTTCCACCGTCACGCTTACTTGAAACAGTTACATGTATATATATATATTTTTTTTTTTTACTGTGAATGTCTGCCTTTGCATGAATGGTTTATCAGTCGAAATTTAACTTATTTTTAAGTGCTGGCTTTTGTTCTCTTGCCAGAGCATCTACAATTTACTTCTCTATTTTTCCTTTCTTACAGGACTAGGACATAACAATTTTAAAACATTCGTCCTTATGGGACAACTTTGAAAACTATACGATGCAGTAAAATCTATGTAAGATACGTAAAAAACTGCTTGAAATAGCATTTTTAAAAAATAACTACATTTTATTTTTTAACAGGTTTCTTTATAATTTTTATTGCTATATACTTATTTGTGGAAAAATTAAGCTTGCATTAATGCTTTCTATATCTGTACTCATGTTGGAAATCCATCACAAAACAGAAACAAGATAATTCTTCAAAAGCCCCCAACTTTGTAGCTTTTAATTCAAATAAGATGGGAAATCCAAGAGAACAACCAAAATTCATGGGGAAAGAATAATTTATTTGGTGATCCTGAAAAACAGTACCTATGTATGAAAAAATTTATTTTCATTTATTTACTGCTGTTTTTAGAATAATGAGTTAGTTCACTAAGCTCTTCTAAGTATGACCAAGAGAATTTATTTCCTTTTTAACTTGTTTTTAGTGTTATTATGAATTTGATTTTGATGTATTAAATGTGTTTTAACCACTGTCACTGGTGTTCTTTAGATGCTCAAACTGTTTTATTTTGGTGCAGTCAGAGCTCTAAAAGGTCCCATCAAGTTCACCCTCAGTCACCCACAGTAACTGTGCTTCATGAAATAATATGTACTTGTTCTTTTTTTCCCCAAAGCCCTGGATCAGCCATTGTCCAAGGAGCCCTGATCCCTTTACTTAGAAAAAGGTATTTAGAGACAATAATCTGGGTGCTAGGAGTCCTCACTGTTAATGGGTTAATGTTTCTAGGGCTTTCCAGTAGAGCTGTAAAAATACATTCTTTCTTAAAGAAACAACATCATGAGTCCATCCTTACAGTTCCAATTCAAATGTGGGATTACTAAGTTTTACTTCTTTAGTTGGATAGTTCTATATCTGCTTATACTAAAAACCAATAGACTTGGATTTTAACAATATTAATGTAATTGTTTTATCTTTAAATTACATAAATAATAGTCTCAGGATACTAATTTTATTAACAATATTTCAAGAAGAGCTTAAAACTGTGAAGTCTTTTATGTGGGCAGATATGCCCCCGTAAGAGTATCTATGTGCTATACAGTTGACCCTTGAACAAGACAGGGGTCATAGGAGTGCTGGCTCCTCTTCCCGTCAGACATTCAAAAGGCTCTGTACAATCATCCCTCGGTATTCCTGGGGGACTGGTTCCAGGGCCCGCCTTGGATATCTCCAAATCACAGATGCTAAAGTCCCAGTTCAGTAATATTTATTTTGTTGTTTTTATTTATCCTTTCAACTTTAAACTTAACCATAGATATCCCCTTATCCTACACAGATGCGTGGTTTCATCCCATATACATTATTCCCATCTTGTCTTTTTTCACTTAACAAATCTTGAATATCACAATTTGGTATTCTGGGATATTTCACCTTCGTTTTTACAGCAGCATACTATAAAAAGTGGTCCTTTATGAAACTACAGCCCACCCACAATGAAGTACTATAAAAAGGAAATCCTTTTGACTATAAAAAAGTAGTGCTTTTTATACTTCATTGTGGATGTAAGTTCACTGGCTCTGCAGGTGAATATTTAGAATATGTACAGGTTATTTATGTTTTGCTACCATAATTAGTGCTGGAATGAAAAGCCTTGCATATGTATCTCTTTTACTTTCACCAGTATATATTCTGGGATAGATTCCTAGAACTTAGTTTGCTCTGTAGACCATTATGACTATGTAATTTTACTAGACGTTGCCAAATTTCCTTTCATAGAGGGTGTAGCATTTATCATTCTCAACAACTAAGTGTGAGTGTGCCAGCTTTTCTAAAATCTCATCAGTGGAGTATGTTGTCAAACTGTGTATTTCTGCCAGTTAGATAAATGAGAAATGACATGTCATAATTTTATTTTGTATTTCTTTTAATATAGCATACAAATTTTGATAAGGTCTTGGTTTTAAATACCATGAGTGAGTTACTTAAACAGGACTAGGTTGTCAAAGAAAGTTCAATAAAAATGAAGAAATATGACTTATTTTAAGTTGTGAATTTATTCATAGGTACCATTTTATTATACTTGGGGTCCTATTGTACTTTTCAAAAATAAAACTGTTATTTAAACATCATAATTCACAGGGAAGTGTGATTTATTAAAAGATATTTGACATAGAAGTTACCATGAATGCAACTGCTATTTTAAAAAAATAAAGTACCCTATACAGTACCTTGGTTAAACCTTCGCAAATGCTGTTGTTGTTATAACACATAATCATTTTTTTAAGAATATTTTGTTAAGAAATTCTGTCCTATTTCTGGAAGACAATGTACTATTGCTTATACTTTTTCTTTGTTTGGGGATTACTGACGATATTCTTATTGTTTAGTATGTGGCTAATATTTGTATGTTCCAGAATCCATGTGTCTGATCCCAGAACACTTTTTAATTTACTTTGATTTAAAAAACCAGTTTTCAGATTCTGCTGAAGATTTTGCAGTCTGGGCTTTTCTTGGACCATTCTCTTACACTATTCTATGAGCATCTCAAGCTCTGTATTGATTTGCATTACTTTCATTCTTGCTTGAGGATTCAGTCAGATTGTGTTCAGACAGAAGTACTGATCCATGAAAAAGCCATGAAAAAACTGGAAAGAAGAGCTGTCTGGGCTAGAAGAGCTATCTGGACTTGAAGAGCTATCTGGGCCAGTGCTTTCAAAGCTATATCCACCCAACAGAGTTGTGAATGATTCCAACAAGAGCAGTGCTTTTGCACAGTGCTGACGTATCACATAGGATTTGGATGTTTATTTTCTCATTATTCTCTTTGTGAGAAAAGCCTTAAGTTCACTAACTTGCTTTGACAGACTAATTTGCTTTTAACATCTGTGCTCTTAGCCAGACACCATGCTCAACAGTCATGGTTTTTCATTTGAATCACATCACTGAATATAAATGTAACTGTCAATTGCCTCATTTTTCCAATAATACTGAAGAAGGTTTTTGCTATATATCAATCAATCTTATATAAAATGGCCAAGAGCCTGTAATGAAGTCATTTGGTACAGGTATCTGATGGCTCTGCTGTCACCTTTTAGAGATGGTTCCATTTTCAGGTCTTTTCCTTGTATTTGGTACCTTGATTTTCTCAGTGTTCTTATACTTCTCCAGTCCCTCTTTTCCTGAGTTCAATCCCTAATCCTACCACCATAACAGGACACCCATTACAGTCTCTCTAGACTTCTGGTTTTCTCTGCACATCTAAATGAAGACAAATACCAAATGAAGACAAATGAATACAAATACTTCATCTAAATGAAGACAAATTCCCCAATGCCTGACCCTCGGCTAGACACTGAACGCAGTCCTATCATTTTTCCAGTAGTTGAGAAAAGTGATTATTTTCATTCCCATTTTACAGATAAGGAACTAGAAGCTCAAAGAAATTATTTGCCTCAGGTTACTTCGCTAGAAGATATAAATGATACACTATATGTATATACAATATAGAGTATTTAAATGAGAGTGTATAAATGATTTCCAAATGCACATCTGTGAGTTCCAAATTTCCTCTTCATTTTTAAGTAGTATTTTCATCTAAAAATTCATATTGACTATAGAAAGCTTTACTTGTTCAGCAAAAAAAGAAAAAACACATCCAATTCTGGCTTTTTAATTCTAAACTCAGCTAAAATAAATAAAACAAACTGCTCCCTTTTCTGGTATCACTTTCCTTTATCACCAATGACAGGTGCCAGAAAAATGGCTGGCATTTTTTTTTTCATTTAAGAAATGTTATATGATGACCTTTAGCTTAATGTATTTTTCGGAAGAAGCCAAAAACGGATTTTCTGTGAATTAGCATGCGATTTGAATTCTTTTGCAGTGCTTCCATGCCCGAAGTTTGCCAGGGCCGTAAGTCACCTGCCATTAAATATTGCATTACACTTTCACATGTGATATTTCTGGGAGGTAGTATCCATATGTGGGATGTAAAATATATCTTTTGAGACATTTTTAGACTACATGGACTTCCAAATTTCTTTCACTAAGCCCACGGATCAACAGTAATGTTTCTGAAGTATGCTTTATATAGATCATTTCATTTATGAGATTTCACTTTTTATGAGCTTCCAAACAAGTCATCTTAATTGTGTGAAAGAAAGTATTAGGAAATAGCCTTCCCCCCACCCCCCAGGCCCCCCACAAATTCTCTATGAATGAAATCTCTATTTCGTTAATTGTGTGAAATGAGTTAACATGGTATTCAGCAAACTTCACATATTTTTTTAACATGGCACTGCCTTCTAGAGTTAAGAGAAAGAGGAAAAGGTGAGTTGATAAACCATAAGTACACAATAAAATGATTAAATCACTGAGAATGTTGCTTAATAAAACTGTTAACAGGGAAAAACAACCTCTCTCTTTCCCTGAATTACTGAGACGTTAGAGGAAAAAGGTTTTGTCTTTAGTCATTTAATCTACAACATTTTAGGATGTTTTCATTCTGGTTTCCTCCACATAAGGGTTTAAAGTTCTACTTATCAAAATTGAAATGGCCATGATTCTAAAATAGAGAACGGAGTATTTTTCTCCAACTCTCTTTTCTAGGTCAACTTCTGCCTCAGGACATGGGCTACAAAGAGAGGATACAGATGCCAAAATCTCAGTGCTACTTTCTAGTTTCTTCTCCCCATCCTAACTGCTACCATCACTCAGGTGTTGCCTATAGACACCGCAGGGCTCTGTGATAACATCTGTCACAACTCTCCCTCCTGGTTTGCCAAGTGGGAAGTTGAACTTCTCTTTGGCTTCTTTTTTCCTCTCTCTCAACCTCCAAAGCCATTTAGCAGATACCATAATTGCTGCCAACAGTTTCCCAACTTCTACCTCATGCTACCCATTTACTTAGTCATTAACCCTGGTCAAGCTTTAGTTAACACAGTGACAAGAATTTAGGTCAACCAGGGCTTCACTCTTCCTCGGTTATCTGGTGCATCTCCTATCTATTCTATACCCAAGTTCCTAAACTCTAACTGTTGAACCGACATCAATTTTCTTCCCAAGAGTCTTCAATAACTTCATATTGTCTACCAAGTACCACGCACACTCCTTCCCCTTAGAACCAGTCATCCGCCATCTGGGCCCATTGGGAATTTTCAATTTTATCTCTTCGCCAACTCTCTTTAGCCAAATTAAACTACACACTCTTCATTCTCTGCAAATGTCTTCTTGGTTTTAATTTCTTCCATATATTTCTTACTTTTATTCCATCATGTCTTTTTTTTAATTAAAACACATGTTTACATATTACTATCCATTAAGACCCAAATTAAATTGTGCTTTTTCTATAAAGTCTCCATCCCCACCTCGAAGGAACAACTCTTTCCTCTTCCTAAAATCCCAGTTTGCCTGTGGTCACATGTGGCACATACACAAAATATTCTGTATCTTATAATTGTTCACGTTCTAGCATCTACTTGGCTGGAAGAAGATAGATGAGGGTGAGGACCTAGTACTTACCTATCTTTACATCTTCTTCAGTCACTGAAATACAGTCTCTTAGTAAAAAATTTTGAATATAGCTGTAGAAACCTGAACAAAAAAACTACTAAAACCCCCAAATGTCCTAGTTTCTTGTATAAAGTTATTATTTTCTGTTATTCTAAAACTAACATGAAAATTTTAGTTTTATTTAGAAAACTCTGAGCTGAATTGTGTCCCCCTACAATTCAAATGTTGAAGCTTTAATGACCAGAATCTCAGCATGTGACTATATTTGGAGACGGGGCCCTTAAGTTAGAGACCCTTGGGGAGCCTCCTAACCCAGTCTGACAGATGTCTTTACAAGAGGAAATTTGGACATACACACGACACCACAGATGTTTGCGCACAGAGGAAAGGCCAGATGAGGACACAGAGAAGGCAGCCGTCTGCAAGCCAAGGACAGAGGCCTCAGGAGAAACCCACTTGGCTACCACCTTGATCTTGGAATTCCAACCTCCAGAACTCTGAGAGAATAAGTTTCTATATTTCGAGCCACCCTGTTTGAGCTACTTTGCTGTGGTAGTCCTAATAAGTGAATACATTCTATGTCTGTCATCCCAATGATAAGAAAAAAGAAATACTAATTCAAACTTGGGGAGCAGATCTTTAAAATACTAAAATTGGTCATATCATCAACTGTGTTTTACTAGATGGCATTTATCCAAATCTTGTCCAGGAATATCATCTACAGTTTGATAGCTCAGTGGTCCCAAACATTTCTGAAAAATATATGAACCTTTCAACCAGACAGGAAGCAGAGCCTGTAAGCATTTTCCTTTCCCAGAAAGAAGGAAGCTTTTCATTCCTGCCCCTCTCAGTCTCAGTATCGGTTTTAAAAAATGAAATGCTGACAGTGAACAGAGGCAAAGTCACTACATCGTAGGTGTCATTCTGTAGAAAGGACAGGTAAATGGCTTCTTCTTTCAGAGATGTTAAAACTTGTTGGGGGGATGTGGAGAAATACTCGAAAACTTCTGGTTTGCTTTTCCAGAATTATTCCCATGTTTTATTGTCTTTGTACCATATAAGGGAGACATGAATACATAAAAATTGGAAGTGGTGGGGGTGGAAGCTGAGGCCCTAGAGACACCACTCAAGTTAGGGGTAAAAGAATTCCAAAGGAAGTAACTGGTTTGAAACTTCTACTACATTGCCACACAACATGATGGATTCTGGTGATAGAATAAGATATGTTCTCTAACCACAAAAGTCACAAAACTGAATGCGATGGGGCAGAAGTGGAAACAGATTGTTTTAATGATAACAAGTAGGGACTTCCCTGGTGGCGCAGTGGTTAAGAATACACCTGCTAATGCAGGGGACACAGGTTCGAGCCGGGGTCCGGGAAGATCCTACATGCCGCGGAGCAACTAAGCCCCGTGCGCCACAACTACTGAGCCTGTGCTCCAGAGCCCGCGAGCCACACTACTGAGTCCTCTTGCCCCAACTACTGAAGCCCAAGTGCCTAGAGCCCATGCTCTGCAACAAGAGAAGCGTCTGCAAGGAGAAGACCCTGCTCGCTGCAACTAGAGAAAGGCCGTGCCTTTCAATGAAGACCCAACACAGCCAAAAATAAATAAATTACTTAATTAAAAAAATAAAGATAACAAGTGTTATAATAAAGGTAAAAATAAAAATTTAAGGGGGGGGCAAGGAAAGGGAGCAAATAACAGTATCAAAAGATGGGGAAAGGCTTCACCAAATTCTCGGATAATTGTGAGCTCATTGTAGCTGCTGTCCTTTATCAAGCATTTAACATGTGACAAGAACTACGTGCTGTGTAGTCACCTCATTTAATCTGCCAGCCCAGTAAGGTAGCTATTATTATTATCCCCATTCTACAGATGGTAAAACTGAGGCAAACACAGGGAAGGGCCTGCCTAAAATGCAGTGACACAGGTAGTCTGGTTCTTAATTGCTCTGCTCCTGTGCCTTTAATTTTATGAGACTCTAGTCCAAAATACAGATGTAGTTCTGTATCATCTGGCATCAGTGGTAAAGGGTCTTGGTGAGTCTGACAGATGAAAAGCTAAAACTCTGAATGCTTTCTATTCCTTCACAAAATTTTCCACAAATGTGACTGTTACCAACCCTAAGACCATTTCTGTGTTACCAAAAAATACTAGTATCTGAGAAGCTGAGAATTATGTAAAATGATTTTCAACCATTTAATGAACCACTAAAATGATTTTCAACCATTAATACTGGTGTCTGGGCTCAATTTCATGA
This sequence comes from Globicephala melas, assembly GCF_963455315.2. Classification (NCBI taxonomy): domain Eukaryota; kingdom Metazoa; phylum Chordata; class Mammalia; order Artiodactyla; family Delphinidae; genus Globicephala; species Globicephala melas. Next base: position 8,297,647 of record NC_083334.1, on the reverse strand, counting down.
AATGAAGTACTTTCAACTGCTCATCTAGGGACCCAGAAGTCAGGTCCCAGCTTTGCCACTAACCAGTGTGTGATGTGCAACAAATCAGTCCGTCTTGCTCATTCTCAGTTTCTAAATGTGAAGCGAGGGGATGCTGATGACGACTACTTTGTGCAGTTTTATGACCATGACATTGGGTACTGCTGTGGACATATATTTTCAATGAGACAATTGCACAGTGTTTTATTTACTAATTGTGTACGTTTTACCTGTACTTCCATACTTGTAAGTGGGCTTCACTGGGACCAAACTGTCACGTGTCATAAGAAATCACTTTATCATCACCTGGTCTGACAAATATTAGCAGAATTCTCAATAAATCCTGAAAAGCGTAGCACTAGCAAAGTAACATGCTGAGGGAGGAAGGAGACACTTCACGTGTGGTTTCACTCCATCCATTTGCGTAGGATCCATACTGGCCGACCTGGAGTAACAAGGTCAGGACTAACTGATTGGAGGTCGAAGAAAGGCAGGGCCATGTGAAGGAAACATGGCCCAGAGAGCAAAGCCAACATGGCCAACGGGGACTTTCTTTTTTCTTAGTAAGTGAATTGAATGCTCTTCTCTGAATAATGAACTCAACAGTTTGGGCCAAGAAATGCCACACAGAACACAAATCCTTACAACATTTAGCTCTAAATCTTTCACAAACTGTGTTTTTCAATAAAAATACACCACAACACGATTCATGGAAAAGATATTCAAATTCAAATACACTGCGGGGAAAGTACTGGATATATAGTATTAAGTAAAGCCATTACTCTATTAATACAAACGATCATTCTCCAAAAGACAATAAGTGTTTCTTGAATTCATTTTTAATGTTTTGTTTTTATCTTCCAGAAGAATTACCATTAAAAAACTCAGCTGAGGGACTTCCCTGGTGGCACAGTAGTTAAGAATCCGTCTGCCAATGCAGGGGACACGGGTTTGATCCCTGTCCGGGAAGATCCCACATGCCGCTAAGGAGCCACTAAGCCCCTGTGCCACAACTGCCGAGCCTATGCTCTAGAGCCCGAGACACAACTACTGAGCCCACGTGCCACAACTACTGAAGCCTGCACACCTAGAGCCCATGCTCTGCAACAAGAGAAGTCACCGCAATGAGAAGCCCGTGAACCACAGCGAAGAGTAGCCCCTGCTCACCACAACCAGAGAAAGCCCGCGCGCAGCAACAAAAACCCAACGCAGCCAAAAATAACAAACAAACAAACTCAGTTTAGGGAACAAGGAATAGAAAATGTCCCCACGATGTTCATATGACAGAGCAGGAAAACTAGAATTTGAATAGATTGCCAAGTCAATTCTTCAAAACTCCCTCTGAAAGATAATTCTTGAAGACTCCTCTAAAAATGGCTTTCCAAATTAGAGATAAAAGGATGGTGTCATTTTTGCCCTATGTTTTATGTGTATTATTGATGCTATTTGTTCAGTGAAACTTCTTCACTCTGTTCCAAGGCAAGATGGGGGGGGGTGCCTGTAAGTCATTATATATCAGCAGTATTTAACACGGTAGAAGGTAGTTGGGATCTATAAGAAGTAAGCACTCATTGAATAATTTCTAGTAGATAATGGATACTCACAAGAAAAATAAAGCCAACGGTAAACATTCTGTAGCTATGAATATTTTAAAAATTATATATATCATGACCATATTATTAACTATTAGCAGATTAAGGTAAGACAAAGTCATGCATATATCTATACTCTGACAGCAGCATATTAGCTTGTTTGTGTATTTCTCTAGCCCTTCTCCAGTGCACCTGCCTCCATATACTTGTATTCATAGTAGATTTGCAATTTCTAACCCATTTTTTAAAACTGAGTACACTATTTTTAGAGGAGATTTAGGTTTACAGAAGAACTGAGTGAAAAGTACAACAACGTTCCATATAAATCCCTCGCCCCCTCCACACAGTTTCCCCTATTATTAATGTACTGCATTAGAGTGGTATATTTGTTACAACTGATAAACCAACACTGGTACGTTATTATTAACTAAAATCCATAGTTTATAGTAGGGTTAAGTCTTTGTGTTCTACTGTTCTGTACGTTTTGACAAATCTATAATGTCATGTATCCACCATGACAGTATCATATACAATGATTTCACTAGCCGAAACATCCCGCGTCCACCTCTTCATCTCTCCCTCCCTCCCCAAACCCCTGGCAACCACTGATTTTTATTTTACTGTCTCCATAGTTTCCTCTTTTCAGAATGTGATATAGTCGGAATCATATACCATGGAGCCTTTTCAGATTGGCTTCTTGGTTTTCATATGTATTTAAAGGTTTTCAATGTCTTTTCATGATAGTTCACTTCTTTTTATTGCTGATAAATATTCCATTGCCTGGATGTACCATAGTTTGTTGGTCCATTCACTTACTGAAGGGCATCTTGGTTGCTTCAAATTTTGGCAATTATGAATAAAGCTGCTATAAATATTCATGTGTAGAGTTCACTGTATCCATAAGTTTTCAACTCATTTGGATAAATACCTACAATTACAGGATTATATGGTAAGACGGTGTTTAGCTCTGTGAAAAACTGTCAAACTGTTTTCCAAAGTGGCTTTATCATTTTGCATTTCCACCAGCAAGGAATGTGAGTTCCTGTTGTTACACATCCTCATCAACATTTGTTGTTGTCAGTAGTTTGGATTTTAGCCATTCTAACAGGGATGTAGTGATACCTCACTGCTGTTTTAAGTTGCAGTGCCCTAATGATAGATGACGTGGAGCATCTTTTCACATGTTAGTTGCCATCTATTATTTTCTTTGATGAGGTGTCTGTTCAGATATTTTGCCCAATTATTAATCAGTTTGTTTATTTTTGCATTTTAAGAGTTATCTGTCTATCTTCTACACAGGTATTTATAAGAAATGTGTTTTGCAAATATTTATCCCAGGCTGTCGCTCATCTTTTCACTGTCTTAACACTGTCTTTCGCAGAAATGAACTTTTAATCAGAATGAAGTTCGATTTATCAATGTTTTATTTCATGGATCACACCTTTGGTATTTTATCTACAAAGTCATTGACAAACACAAGGTCACCTAGATTTTCTCTTATGCTCTAGATGTTTAACAGTTTTACATTTTATATTTAGATCTATGATCCATTTTATCCATTTTGAGTTAATTTTGTAAAAGATGTAATGTCATTGTTTAGATTTTTTTTTTGCATGTGAGACATCCAGTTGTTACTGAATCAGTATTTTTAAAAACATCTTTAGTCCTAATAGTTCAAAATACTCTAATAGTTGTGTTCATTTAATTTGTCCTTGCAATCTAACATAAAAATTGTCTTCAATTGTTACTAATACATTGTGATGAAATTACATTGTGATCAATTGATAGAAGAAAAGCGCATATGTCAATCCAAAAAAAAGCAAATACACAAATCTCGATACAGTAATGAGACTTCAGTTATACTTAGAAAGATGTATTTATGAATTACATGTCCAACTTAAAATCAGAATGTATACCATGAATCTATTTAAACTCGTTCTTGGGCATAGGTTTATCTTACAGTACGAGGGTAAATCCCTTTTTTAGAAATATCACATCAGTCTTTAAGCTTTCACTTATTGAAATTCAGAAAAAAATTTGAGAAGTTTAAAGTTATAGTTTGTCATTCAGTGCTTAAAGCCAGATGTGTAATGTATTTTACTCAACGTTTATTTATTATATACATAGGTATCTGAATGCATATACACATTTAAACTATATGTGTGTGTGTGATGTGTGTAATATGTGTATAAAATTACGTTATGAGGGCATGTCGTATCGGTTTGAAAGTCAAACAGACTTTTGCTTGAATCATATCTGCAAATAATAGCTGTCTGAACCTGGACAGTGGAGTTTGAGTTTATTAGCTATAAAATGAGAGGGGTTTACAGTCACTTCACAATGCTATTGTCAATATGAAACACAATACTTGGTACAATCTGACTCGGCAGCTTCTAACACCAAGAAAGCCCTTAACGTATGTATTCTTCAGTCATTTCATTCTCCCCCCATTCTTGAACTCTCAGTCACTGAAATTTGAATTCATGCACTGATTAAACAGAGCACTACATATTAGGAGAGCTTTGAAAACAGGAGGAAAGAGACTTAGCACCTATCTTTCAAGAGATTTTTTTTCAAAATGAGTAGGTAGGTAGCCCTTATGAAAACAAGGAACAACCAACATATACAGAAATCTAACACAGATGAAAAAGACTCTTTGGGTCCTAGTGATACTAGTAACAGACTTTCTGGGGACGAGTGAAGTGGGTATGAGGTCCAAGGGTAGCAGGACATCTTCGGGATTCTTAACTATGTCATCAGATATACGCTCTATCTTCTCCATTAAAATTGATATCAGATAGGAAATTCCTCAGCTTTGCAGTCATTCACTGAAAAATATATCTGTCCCTGGGACCATCCACCATATTCAAACCCATTTCAGGGCAGCCATGTTCTCCCTCCACTTAGCAAATCTTTCATTATTGTCTGCATCACACAGTGTATAGTTCTTCAGATATTCATTTCATCAGCTATCCCGCCTACTTTTATTTATAGTTCTCCCTCTCTTTTCCCAACCATCTAACATACTCACATCTATCCCTCCTCAAAAAGAAAATGCCACCTGTGCAGCCCACGTCCCCATCTTCTGAGGGCCACCACACCTGCTTCCTTCTCTTCAAAGGTGAGCCCGTGGAGGCATCTCTGCTCGCCACTCCCACTTCCTCACCGTTGGCTCACTGGCATTGGTCTCCTCCATCTGTTTCTACTGACACTTTCCAAAGCTCGTTCAAGACTTCCCGGAAGTGAAATTCAACGAATGCGCTGAAGTCCTTAACTTCTCTATATCCTGTACCTGCAAGATGGTCTCATCTACACCCATGAAGTAGGCGTCCATTGCTTGCCCCACATCTTTATTTAGATTTTACATGAGACATCTTTCGTGAGATCCAAATTCATATCCCATTTCCCTTGCGGCGTGGCCATTGGTACATTTTACAGCCACTAAAGTCTCAGCATACAAATCCCCCTTCACCAGTTTCAAAACGACACCATCAAAGCTGCCACCTCCTTGTGTCCCTACCCCAACCTGTGTAGTTGCCACGCAAGACACCAGTCTACCAGCAAGCCCTTCACGCTGCCTCAGCAGCTCCACCCCCACGGCTGCTCCCTGAGTCCAGGGTGTCATTACTTTTCACACGATTAAGGACCAAAGCCTCACGGCACGCCTTTCTCTGACCCATTTTCCACACCACCACAGCCATGGACCTCGTGAAACAGATACCTAAAAATATGACTCTCCTGTTTAAATCTGTAAATCGCTTCCAGAATGAAACACAATTACGTAGCATAACATAAAACATCCCTTCGTTACATGTACTAGCCCACATCTCTGGTCTCATTGTTCAGCAGCCCTGTACACACGTTCTGCTCTAGTCGTTATGGAATGGTTTTTAGGTCCTTGAATAGACTATGCTCTCTCAAATAATGCTAGCTTCATTCCTTACTGTTTCTCCAGGGTTTAAAAAAAAAAGCTTGGACCTACTATCAGCAATGTGTGTTTGCAAAATGAATGACTGAGTTCTGTATGAGAAACAGCAAAAGAAATCAGTGTCTTACCTAGAGTGGAAGCACTAAGCAGGTGATTCAGATAAAAGTGATTTTGAAAGCAGTTGAATCCTCAATTTAACCTTCTAGAAAACAGCTAACATGGCAGAGGAGAAACTGAAATGATTATGTTCTGTTGTTGCTGCTGAGTGGGGATTGGATGGGATATTGGAGTAGAAATCTGAGACAGTAATTCATTTATGACAAAATAAAGGCCTAGAAAATGACTCTGTTTTAGGTCTGGAAAAGAAAGGAAACGTAATTACATTTATTTACAAGTGTAGGCCGTGCACTCCCAAGCAATCCACTACGCCCTATAGAAAACACGATGGATTACCGCCAAGCCTTGCTATTTCTTAAATAAAAGGCACAGGGTATGGAAAGAATTGGAACTATTCTTAGTTCATTTGCATTGATGACAATGGTGCTCTATTTCTAGGATCGTAGATTCCTACAAAAGCCTGTGTTGGGCCCAAGGCAGTCCCATCAGAAAGATATTTAATACGTACTGTATGCTGAACATGACAATGAATGATTACTTCCATGAAAACCACTGAGACACTTTTGCCTTTACTCCTGTGTAGGCTTTATTTGTACCTTCATAACATCACCATAAGAAACAAACTTTCACTGTTCATTGAATATTTACGTTGCTCATTTAAGATAAAGAGTCAAGTACTTTGTTAGGCTATAACATTTCCAACTTTCACATAAATATAAAATCAATCCAATCGCGTTCATACAAAGATAAGCCCTCAGAATGGAAATGTCGCACGCACACATGCGTGCGCTCACACACACACACACACACACAATCAATGCCTTTCCTTTCACACCAAATTCAAAGCACAAGCTTTTCTTTTTAAATACATGATTTGATTAGTAATAGATGCAAATGGCTTTTTTCCCCCACTGAATAATTTTTTAAATTGTTGCAGTTACCTATGTGAGTTTCCATCTACCTGTTTACAAAGCACGTCTCATTTTTAACTGATTCCCAATTGTCAGGGTAATTGCGGACGTGTTGAGAGCAGCTGCACCCACAGGTGCAGGATTCCTGTTAGATCCCATGAAATCGTGCAGCAACCTGATACACTGAACATACACCTTACTGGTCCTCAAGGGATATGTGATGTGGAAACGAGGTCAAGTATTTCTCGGCCCCTTAAAAAAAAATCCTGTGACTTGGGAAATTTGTTTTAACCCAAATTTGACCCCTGTGAGTTAACTGTGCGTGAAGCTGTAAGACAATTTTACTTTGTATTTTCAAGTTTATCAGATTGTAACTGATTAATTTTTTTTCATTTTAGTTTCATAAAACTCTCAAAAACTCATATAACTCTGAGATTTAATTTTTAAAATGTGCAATAAAAATGTATCATGTCCCAAATATCTTCACATCGACTGAGTCTATGTGAACTTATATCCCAATGAAGAGAGAGATATTAACTAAAAATTCATACGAGTTATGTAGGGTATGTTTAATTTTTTCAAGCATTTTTAGAAGTAAGAGACCCGGAAAGCAGGTGATTTTATCTAAGTGACAGAACCAGAGATGTCTGGATTTAAAAACAGCTCTAGTGGATTATCTAGTCCGGGACGGCAAATATATAGTACTCTTTCCCTCTCACTTTCTCCGTTATCCTGCCCATGGTGTCAGATACTTAAAATAAATCCTGACAATTTCCCCTTCGAGCCTCAAGGCAGCTTCACCATTCTCACCACAGTGCTTCACGCAGCCACCACGGATTGACTGCAGTCAGCACAGAAACTGAAAACCATCTGGTCTCCCTGAAAGAGTTTGATCCTGTCATTTTCCGTAAGAGGAAGTGGAGACCAGGAGTTCAGCCCAGGTTACTTTCTTGAGTTTCTGAATATGAAGATATCAAGCATTTCATCATAAAAGAGAAACAGACCAAAGTCCATGTGAATTAACAGCTGGATCTATAACATTCTGACTTTTGAATTAACTCGTGATAAACTCTCAATACTGGATTCGCTTTACGGAATGTTCTTAAAATGTGGTTACAACTGCCTAAAGAAGCATCTGGCTGGACCTGGCAACATGTATGTGGAGATCTTCTTTATCAGGAATCCACACACACAGCTCGGGAATCTACACACCTCCACCACTGAAAATCGGACACCACAGAAGCCATACTGTCTTTTTACTTCTAAAGTTAAGTTGGCTCAAGACCTATTCACATCCTTTGTAAAATCCCATCTCCTACCTTCCCACGGTTTTCCTCTGGCTCTAAGAGCTGATTGGTGCTGGGCTTATATACCATCTTGGTTCACACCCCCTGGCGTTCTCGTCTACTAAGCCCCGAGTGGTCTATAGCCCTTTCCTTCATCTCCTCTCAGATCCTCATACATGTTTCCTTTTCCTGGGTTTTATTTTTTTGAATATTTTTGAGATATGATTGACATTTAACATTATATTAGTTTCAGGCATACAACATAATGGCTTAGATATTTGCATATACTGAAAATTATCACCAAAGTCTAGCTAGCATCCATCACCACACATAGCACATTTTTTTTGTTTCTTGTGATGAGGACTTCTAAGATTTCCTCATAATTTTCAGATCCTGTCATACTTTCCAAAAGGGTATGACCTAATGGTGATATTTTAGTTTGCAGAGAAACAAACACTTTGAAATGGTTACTGGCCACCCCAGATGCCGACAGACTCGCAATCTCACTGTCCCTAGGGATTTCCCACGGGCTGATGCCCCCTCACACCCTCCCTCATGATATAACCCCTTACCTCTAGGCCACTTGATTTAACACCCAGGACAAGGCTGATCACAATGTTTTTACAGGTCACATCCTCCAATATCCTGGAAGACTTGGAAGAAACTTAATAGCTCAATTTAAAAACCACTGTCCCTGTAGTGGCATGAAAGAGCCAAGTGGTGTATTTTCTCACTGATATTGGATGCTGCAACTTAGAAGGCAGAGGATATAATACCTAATGTTTTAAACATTATTACTATTAATTTACCTTGCGATATCAACCACCTGATCATATCTGACTAGACCTATATGCGCATCTCCCTTTCACGGTCAAAGATTCAACTCTTCTGCTCTTGAAAGATCTGGAAAAGTCTCTCACGGAAACTTTATTCCAACACTAGGATTTCTAATTTGTTTTTGTGTCTCTGTTCCTTAAATAAGATCCAAGAGAAGTGCAAGACCCTGTCTCAAGGTGCTGCGCCCACTGACGTGTCCCTGAGACCCAGCACTTGCTGAGGTGCAGAAATGGTGCAGGGCCCAGCACAGGTGTTTGTAGTCCACTTCCACCTGCTCAGAGCTTTGAAGAGGATGCGTGCAGCCAGCCCTCCATTCCCAGAGAAGCATCAGTATCTCTGGCATTCAGTGCTCCTGAAATGTGCTCCCTTTGGAATCACAGTCAATTTCAACGGTGACGGCAGGGGGTGGAGGGGGATTTTCTGAGGTATGAAGCAGAGCTGTATATTCTAATGAGGCAGGTTCATTTCATAACCACAAAGAGTGCTCAGAGGTATGAGAACTCAAAGTGGAACTAGATAGGCACCATTTGAACAATCGTCTCACAAACGCAGAAAAGTGCTTTTCATATATAAACCCATGAGAGTAAGGCAATAGCCCATTGGAATGATGTTAGTTGGAAGTATGGAAAAACCCAGCCAGGAAACTCTTCTTTTAAAAAGCTTCTCTGGGCTTCCCTGGTGGCACAGTGGTTAAGAATCTACCTGCCAATGCAGGGGACACAGGTTCATGCCCTGGTCCAGGAAGATCCCACATGCCGCGGAGCAACTAAGCCCGTGCACCACAACTACTGAGCCTGCGTGCCACAACTACTGAAGCCCACGTGCCTAGAGACCGTGCTCCACGACAGGAGAAGCCACCGCAGTGAGAAGCCCGCGCACCGCAACGCAGAGTAGCCCCCGCTCGCCACAACTAGAGAAAGCCCACGCCCAGCAATGAAGACCCAATGCAGCCAAAAATACATAAATAAATAAAATTTATTTTTTAAAAATACAAAGCTTCTCTGGGAACAGGTTGAAAACGCAAGTTCATAGTCCTTTAAAAAGCAATGTACCCGTTCCTGTTCTCGCTCTGCTCAGAAGGGTATCTTGGTCGTCTATGCTGGCTGCTGGTGGCGTTTCATTAAGTCAGAATGTGAAGCACATAAGTAACAAGCTAATGACTTGAAAGTAAAAACCAACAACACTCTCCAGGTACCACTGACTTCTTTCCAAGTTAATTGTCTAGGTATCTTTGCTCCCTTTGCTTTGCTTATGACAACAGCACCACTGTTGTCGCTTTTCTGTTGCTTCTCCCTTCCTATCATGTCAGACACATCTTACTATTAACCTCAGCCCTAAAAGCCGGGTCAGCGCATCCACATGTGTCCCTCCATCAGTAAGAGTAGTTCCTTATTCCATTTAACTCTGAAGCCTAAGAGCTCATGGATGACCTGTCAGCACTACTGTGTGTAAAGTTGTCCCACTTTGTATCGTTCCCATTAATTACACATAAGAGTCCTTTATAAATTGAAAATACATGTTGAAAAAAACCTGGAGGGCAAAGCAGACTACCCAAATATGAGAGAGGGATGCACAGGGAACTGTACTCAGTATCTTGTAATAACCTGTAATGAAACAGAACGTAAAAAAAAAAGTATACTTATACGTATAACTGAATCACTTTGCTGTACACCTGAAACTAGCACAACATTGTAAATCAACTACACTTCAATTTAAAAAAGATGAAAAAATGAAAAAAAATATAAGAGAGGGAAAGACAGGTAGAGAACGAAAACATAATTCTGATTTTCTTCGTATGTTTAAGATTTTAAATATCAAATTAAGAGCACATTAAAAATTCTAAAATAGATGATTTTTAACCCAGCATTTTAGAAACCAAGCTGGCTCTACCAAACCAGCACAAGCAGCAACAATGACATCATAACCATCCTGAGCTCATTTCCTGGTATATTTAGAATTGAGAGTGATGCTAATTTTGCCTCATGGCAATGCCATCAGTGTATAGAATATCCCTAACTGCTCAGAATAACATATTTAATGGCCTTACTTCTGCGCTGAGAAGACCTCCGAATCCATACTGAGAAGGTTCATGAGAGAACTGAATAGACTGGTTAGCTGGTATCCTATAAGACTACGTCACCATAAACCAAAAGAAGTTGCTAAAACCTACCGGGAAAAATCAGATGATGGGTTCAGCTAGAATTGACTTCTTTGTTAGGAAGTCCTTTAGCGGATGCTTATCAACCAGTCTCACAGCATGAGACAGTCTTTGCTAAAAGTATTCAATTAGATTTACATGCCCAGGGCTGCTTTTTATATCACCGTTCGCGCATCAGTGCTAAAACTTTAGGTGTCTGATATTCCATCATGCGTTACAATTATTGTATCAGTCACTTGGAAATTATTTTCTCAATTCTATTTCAACAATAGAACAGCCCTTTATTATTATTATTCCTGTAATTTGAGAAACTGGAATTAGTTTCCCTTTTAAATAAGAATGTGAGGCTTTATAAAAATAACTATCGATGATAACACCTAAGTTGGACTGAAGACTTATGTCATATGCTTTCCTCTGTGTTGATTTTACCGTATTTTAAAATTAATATGTTGAACGTTTGCCCTAACCATTCAATAGGGTGTGGTAAGTATCATATCATTATAAACATGTGACAACAGGGTTTGCAAGGGTTTTTTTTTCTTGGTCTATTAAAAGTCTGTTAAGTGCTACTCACTGGTGAGGCAAAACCGTGAGCAAGTATCATGTCCTTACATTGCCCGTTGAGGCAGGGAAGTCTTCCTTGAATTAGTAAGGATGAGGCTGAAAGCTTCCTACGAACACAGGTTAAGCGGGCAAAGTGGTGGTAATGGTGTGTACACGCCACGGATGCGGGTGCTGCTTCCCAGGGAAAGAGAACTATAAAAAACGAAGGGCACCACCAGCTGTGGTTTGGAGTAACCCTGGCCCACTGGAAGGGCCCCCAGTGCACATGAAGACCTTACAACAGGGAAGATGGGGTAAGCATGACAGAAATGCTGGTAGAAGCCAGACTATGCAAAACCCCACGTGGGCCATAGTAGGGATCTGGGTCCTTATTTTAGAAAAAATGGTATGTGTGTAAAAGGTTTTCATCAGTGGGGATATGGTCTCTTTTGCATTTGAAGAGATCACTGTGACTTCAGGGGAGGACGGATGGTTGGGGGCCAGAAAGGCTGCTGGAAGACCAGTGAACAGGACACTGCTGAAATCTGAGTGAGGATGGGCTTTTGAACACAGAAAGGAGGAAAAGGCGAGGGCTTGCTTAGGAGGGAAAACAATTAGACCTGGTAACAGATTAAATGTGGGGAGAGAGGGAGCGAGCGACGTCACAGTGATGCTTGGATTCTCTGGCTTGTGTCACTGAATCGAACACAGATTTGGGGTGTTGAGGCTGCAGGCTGTGTAGCCAAATCAGGGGGCAATTCTGAAACAGATGAAGTTTGTCTCCTCCCCGCCCCCCACCCCCAGCCTGTCTCCCAAGGCTTCCTTCCTGTTACATTGTCTCCAGGTAGAAACACTGTTATCCCACTGCCGGGTTTAAAGTGAGTGGGCTACTTCTCTCTGGGATACTTTAATTCCTCACAATCATAAAATACTTGGCTGGTGGGAAGCAGCAGCATAGCAATAGGGAGATCTACTCGGTGCTTTGCGATGACCTAGAGGGGTGGGATAGGGAGGGTGAGAGGGAGGGAGGCTCAAGAGGGAGGGGATATAGGGACTGATTCGCTTGGCTGTGCAACAGAAACTAACATAGTACTGTGAAGCAATTCCACTCCAACAAAGATTAAGAAAAAACAAAACACCACTACCCTTGTCAACAGAACTCAATCAGCAATGAAGAGACACAAGATGCTTGAGGGGCAGATTTTTTCAGGAGCTTGTGCTTTCTCAGGGCTCAACACTTCTAAGAATAAACCAGAATAAAACCAGAATACTCTCAGTTCACACATGTTAAAGAATATTTTGACAAAAAAAAAAAACAGAAATGCCCATCAGCTTTCAATATCGTTTCATCCAGAGTTATGAAGAAAAAGTGTGTCTAAAACACTAACTTTATTTTAAAAATTGTGCTTGTTTTGTAAAATATGATAAAGCAACTCTTTAAAATTCCCTTACTTAAAAAAGTAAAATCTACTTTTTCTATTTAAACTAGTCCCTTTCTAGAGTAAAGTTTTTGAACTCAAAATGTTTTCACTAGAGTCAATACATTAAAAATATATTATAATTGAAATAGTGAGTCTCTTGTACTTAAGGGATCTTGAGCTCAAAATGTGAAAAAAAGAACGAATACATTAAGATTTCATTAGTATGTTACCTGTAGTACTAAAATTTTTATTAATTCTTTTGAATTTGGGACATCTTATCACACACACTTTTAAGTCACAGAAAAGTTATAATTTCTCTTGGGAAAATAAAACTCATCAGGCCATATTTTTTGCTAAAAATTAATCTTGGCCATCTTCATAAACAGCCATAGTAAAATAGTTTATAATAATTAGTATGAAATAATAGTGAAGGTTATGAAAATGGTCAAGCATGATTTTACAACAATTTAAATAATACTGATACCAAGCAAGACTACCAAGAAAGCCCATGGTGGCAGAGGAAAGGCCACATCCATCCCACTTTTATTTCCCATGCTGCAGGCTCGTGAGAAAAGACTTGAGTGATACTCCAAATAACTGAGCTATATCTCAACCTAGGTTTCTCCTCTGTGCAATAGAGAAAATAGTACCTGCTTGTCCAGGTAGGGAAGAATACATGAGCAGTGGCTGGTAAAGCAGTATTGTTCATTGTCTCCCCAAAAGTGTTTAACGGCATGTTAGTTGCAGACTGCAAACAAATAAAAATTTGACACCAAATTTGATGTAAACCGTTAGCCCAAAAAACAAAAAAAATTGCTTTGTGATGCCTTAAGTAAGCTAATGAGCATGAATGATTTCCAAAACTGGAATTAATTAGGCAACATTTTTCAAATTTAACTTCCATGAACCAATTGTGTGTGTGTGTTTGTTTTTTTTTTTAATAAAGTCACTCATGGCTCATGAAACACACTCCCATGAAGTGCTGCCATAATGCAATTCCTGAACAATTAGTCAAGGTCAATTTTTACTTTTTTCTTTCCCTGGTTAAGTCAACTGATTAGAACATGTTGATGAATTTGAGGTCTTGAGTTCAAACCTAATATGGGACTGGTGCCACTCAAGGCTATTCTTAAAATTTCTTAGCTTCAGTATAAAAAAACAACAACAAAAACCCCTATCAAATTGGTCTATATTCATAGCAATGAAAATAAATTGTTCCTAAATTTTAAAAAAAGGGAAAGAAAACCCAATGTATGCCCTTAAATGCCAAGATACAATAATTTAGTATTATCTTAGAATACTAAAGAATAATTTAGTAATATCTTAGAACACAAAAGATAGCAATCCATTTACAATTCTTTCTAAAATGCAGTGACATATTTTTAAAAGGCACATCTATCATTTAAAGCATTCCAGAAGTATTCTCAGTGGAGAAATGAAATTCATCTTTCACAATATGTGAAGAAAGAAAAATGACAAGACTAGACTACTTAAAATTGGGGAGCAGTGGATGGTGAGAGTGTCACAGATTAAGGAAGGAAGGAAAGAAGGGAGATTGGGCAAGAGGGATTGAGTTAATTTCAAGGATTTTAAGTGTAAACACGGTACAAAATCCACTTTGAGATTAGATTTTCTTCCTTCACTCCTTATAATACTTCATAGCTCTACTTATATCCACACTGTTTGTTACCCATAAGGGGAGTCAGATACTGGAATGAGTTCTATTCGATGCTTTTACTATTTCATCCAATCTGAAAAAGGCTATGAATGCCATTCAGGAAGCTGACAAACAATATGACCTAATTTTTACAAAGGGGATTAGCTGCCTTTGACTCAAAACACAGATCTTTGAGCTAAACCTATTAATATTTATATTTTACTGATGGAGTAATCAATTATTTCAACAAACAGTTGCTGAAAACCTCCTACGGTCCAGCCCAAAGGACATTATGTTCCATAAGACAGAGTTCAACTTGTAGGAAAAAACAACTGTCATATCATCTAAGTGGGGATATAATGGGACAAGGTTTGGCCTGTAATCACTATTGTGGTAAATTTTAATAAATAAAGATAAACAAGACTTGGTGAGCATCCACTTTTATAAATAAACACACTAAATATACACATCAGAAGTATTTTCACCTACAAAAATGATTTCTTACATTTTTCTGACTTCAAACCATCCATGGAACTGTATGATGAATGACAATTAGTAATCTTTATACTGTATTTTTTTTTACCCTAATAATTACCCTAAGAGAAGGTTGCAATTTGAGTAGAAAACAGCAAAAACAAACAAACAAACAAAAAACAGAGAGAGAGAGAGAAGAAGAAAACATCATTACAGTTTCTTCTCATGAGTCTCCACGGAGATGAATACGTGAAGAAGCAAAGCTCCATTTGCAGACACGTCTCATGTCGTCAGGGAGACCTCGGCCAATCTTCAAGTCTATTTTCTGAGCACCTGCATTTCATTTCACCTCAAGTTAGTTACTTCAGGAAGATGGCATTGCTTCTTGGTTTAACAGGCGTGCACCTTATAATTCTCTGCATACCCCTGCATTCTAATGCCCCATCTTGCACTTGAGAGGCAACAAACAGTAAATGCTCTACTTCTGCAGTTGTATCCTAGTAGTTAACTATGTCAATAGACACGCGATTATGATCAAGGTACAGGCTCTATACTGTCATCTGATTAGCATATTCTGTCTTTATCCTGCTATGGTCTTCAACTGGATAAACGTACAATAAACAAACTTTTTCTTTGGGGGAAAAAAAAGTCCAAAAAGATAAAGTTAGAATTGATAAAAGTTTTAAGTTGGATTATGGAATTATGGAGGATTTATTTTTCCATTGCCTGTTTCCCACTTTTTGGTTACATCATAAAATGATTTTTTAAAATTGCACATAATCTTACATCAATACAATAAAATATGGCACTTGGGAGGTCATATTAATAAAGAAGCAGTTAAGAAATATGGCCTTGGAACAGAAGAGTAAGAGATAAAATGCTTTTAGGGAGATAAAAGATGAGAGTTCAGACTAACTTCCTGGAAACTGATAGCCAGTTTTGTTTGGAAAAATTTGTTTAAGTCAATGAAAGGAACTTACATAACTGCCGCTGTGTTGTATAAAAGTTATAGCTCTATGTCCAAGGTTATAATGAAGTTATTAATAATTCATATTTATGTAACCTAGAGCTGAAGGTCAATAAAATGTAAAAAGCAAAAATGCTGAGCAGGGATTTCCATCAATCTAACTGGTCTTTCATGAATGTCCACTCAGCCCTTGTTGTCAGGACACAATTTAAAAGGAAGCCACCCGCCTGGACCCCAGCTTTACAACTGGCCTTTCTTATTGAGGAGGCACTGTATTCTTGCCAGAACTCATGTACTCCCCCAGGTCATATATGCGGATGACAAAATCCGACACAGTTTATTCCAAATTCATCTACTTAATTCCATAGGACAAGTCACCATCATTTCTTACTTGAAACCAAAACTCTTCCATTTTTTAAAAAGATATTTATAAAGTTGTGTTACTTTCTGCTGTATAACAAAGTGAATCAGCTATACATATACATATATTCAATGTAGCCTCAAAGGAGGTGTCAACCATATAAGGAGATGGAAGGGCATTCCTGATAGAGCCGGAGAGCAGAGGGAAAGGCTGCAGCTGCATCCAACCAAGAGCAGTACAGATCCAGGTGAGCAGAAGCAAACTGGGAAATAAAACCTGAGCTAAGTCCCCGATGTAACCTCACAGCTGTTCTCCACAGAGAAAATTTATGGGTGTAACTACGGCAGCAGAGAAACACTAGCCTATTACAACGGAACAGAGAAACACTAGCCTATTACAATGGAACAATCAAGGAGGTCACTGGGAGACCACTAAGAAATGGGAAATGGAAAACAGGAAGACAAGGAATGAGAAGGCAGAAGACAGAGACATAAAGCAAGCCCCCAAATAAGTGAATCACTTTTAACTCCTTAATCAGAAGACTCTGAGGTTATAATTCAACTCATGCTACATAGATTTGACTTAATAAGCAAAAACGTAATTATTCATTTGTCAAGTATACAGACACTTAACAAATAATCATCTAGTTATTAAATTATAACATAAAAGTATGGAACAAAAATGTACATACCTGGTCAATAAAAATAATTTTGAAACATCTCAGTTTAAGAAACTTAGGACATACTGGACATGTCAGATATAAGGAGATGCAACTAACAGGTGCTCAGCCCCAGAAAGGACCTCCAGGACAGCTAACCCGCCATCCTACTTGACCTTCAGATAGCCACCAGCATTCGGTCTATTAGCAGAGTCAACATTATTCACCCTAAAATATTTATCATGAAACCATAAATATAGCAGACCATTATTTTAGAACTCCAGGAAAAATCCAGGTGGCTTCCAAAATGCCCAAGAAAAACTCAGTAAGTTGCCCGCCTTTCTTCATAGTAAAAATAGATGTTTATTAAGAAAGAAATTCAATTTTCTGTTGCAAAAGTTGCCACATGCTGGCAGTCTGTCCCACAAACATGATGCGTCCAGCCTGCACAATGAAGATTTTAAACATGTCATTTTAAACACCTTTGGATTTGTTTTTTAGCCGAGGCAAACATCGGGAGATTTCTCCTATGAATCTAGATTTCTGGAATCTCTTCAACAATGGCCACATCACAGACAACAGCAAAGAATGCGCTGTCCACTTCAGCACCCCCCAATTCACTTTGCCTCCCTGCTCTACCACTGAGTGTTTTCCCCATTCATCACCACCCTGGCCCCGATGTCCCTTATAAATGAGTTAAAGTCAATGAAGTGTTTCTCAAAAACAATTAAGGCTTTCTTTACTTAAAAATGCAAGACCTAAAAATAGATGGAAAATGCTGCATGTTTAAAATTTATAGAAAATTCTTCCTTCTTTAATATGTAAACTGCGACTCTAAAATACGTGACTTATTTACGTATGAACGTCACTAGACCACTCCTGCAGACTTTTGACTCCACGGCCCTGTCCTAAATGTTACTAAGAATAAGGAGGTCTAGAATCTCTGACAAGGAGCCTTTGAGTTGAGAAGAAACAAAGAAGAATAACTGTATTTAAAATGTGTCTTCTAGGGCTTCCCTGGTGGCACAGTGGTTGAGAGTCCGACTGCCGATGCAGGGGACACGGGTTCGTGCCTCGGTCCGGGAAGATGCCACATGCCGCGGAGCGGCTGGGCCCGTGAGCCATGACCGCTGAGCCTGCGCGTCCGGAGCCTGTGCTCCGCAACGGGAGAGGCCACAACAGTGAGAGGCCCGCGTACCGCAAAACAAACAAAAAAAATGTCTTCTATAGCACAGTTCCACTGAACGAATTCCAGCAGAGGACTCAACAATTATATTGTTGCTGGCTGCGCTTTGTGGCTTCCCAAGTAATCTGTGAGTTTCTTCAAGGCCTATGATGATTTGTAGCCCCATCATCCAACATGCCCAGCGCATCTTAGTTATGTAGGAAGCATGTTTTAATGATTGAATCTCCTCTGACTTTTATCCCACATAAACATCTAGAAAAGGTTCAGAAGATAGTAATCATGTTAAATGAAAATCTTTCACTTCCTTCTAGACATTTACAAAGAAAATAATAACCAAATCCTTCCACAGTATCTAAAATTTTAATTTATTAAATGTTTTAATTAGCATACAAGCTGAGAATATTTCACAGTTTATATAAATGCAATTTGATGTTGGAGATAGAGATGTTTCCAATTTTAGAAGTGTAAATGGGGACGGTCACTACGAAAGGCAATGCATGGGACTCCAGGTAACACGTTTTGCTGTAGAAAGCCATTTAGTTGCACGAAGCAAGCTTTGCACTTGCTTCTCTTAGGAAGCATCTAGTTCTAAAGTTCTGGAGCACCTGATTAGGCTAAAAGCATGCATGTATATGGTAATAATAGTAAGACAACTTTGATATATCTGAACATGACAAGTAGCCACCACAGGAGTGTAACCAAAGGGGGGGGAAGCACTAAAAAAATAATCAAACAACTTCTACCAGTACCCAGAATCTAAATTATTTTGTTTTCTTCAATTATAACAGATCCAGCATTTGCTTTGCTTTTTTAAAATTTTTTGTTTATTCAGGTAGCTTAATTTTACTCCTATCTCTATGTTATAGTTAATAGCTACTGTCTAACTTCTTTACAAAATTTTGAAATGCTATGTCCAAAATAAAGAATGTGGGGTTGCACAGAACAGGAAATCTTGGAGTTCCTACTGTAATGACAGACGTTTCCGTCTTCAGGAAAATGCATCTTGAGGTCCATATTTAAGAGATGAACTAAAGAAGAAATTTCACTGTTTTCTTCCTAAGAACCTTCTTAGTTTTCTTCTAAGTCCAGCTCATTATTTTGCCTCAACTTGACCTGACTTGTTTCCAACAATGGAAAATCGCAGCAATGACAATAGCTTTCTTACATGTGCCCTGTATAATAACCTCAAGAAAATCAAACTAACAATGCCTCATTCACGGCACTTTTGCAAAAAAACTGAAAGTGAAAAATTGGAGGTCTACAGTTTTCTAAACCAGTCTTAGGCAGCTGTGGTTGACCAGCTGGCCTAAAAACGGCTGGTAACAAACCACGCACAGCTGTGATAGGCCCACACACACACCTCTTCCTTTTGAATTGCAGTGGAAGAAATGTGGCAGAAATTTGCCAAGCAAAATAGAGATTTTAAAACAAATTTAGTCATTCTAGATAGTCTGCTTCTGTTGGAAGACATATTAATGTCTACTATAAGAAACAGCGCCATTGTTAACACTGAGTAGAAAATTATTATTCTTTAATGTTTCCAAATTTTTACAGGATAGTCTGTACTTGGGTCTATCCAACTCTGAATTAATTCCAATTTACATAGAGGGGTTTTAGGATAACAATTATGAAGTAGTTTGCCTATTAGTTATGTTAACTTCAATGTTCTTTAAGGCAGTTATCCAAAATCGTGCTTTCCAGGAGTATACATTACACTTTGTCATTGTTACTAAATGGTGTTTTAAATTTATCTTCAATAGGACATTCTAGTCAATGTATAGATTTTTAACAATAAGGATATGAAAACTGTCACTAAAATACTAAACTTACTAGATGGTTCCAGCGCCATCTAGTAAGATAATGATAAGGTGAAACAAAAACAGAAAACTGGGACTATATCTGTTACAAAAAGTATGACAGGAGTCTATGAAAGTAGACTATTTTATGGGAAATTTCTTTTATATCATAAAATTTTGGAATGTAAGAGAAGATTGGCCCCAATGTCCTGGATGGAACCCATGTTTTAATTAATATAACGATTTTTGAAATGTAGCTATAAATTTCTTTGCAAAATTTGACGTCAAACATCTGAGTCTTATTAAACATAGCTCAATAATCTCTTTCAAAAAAACCTTGACTGGCCTGAACATTTCCCAAGAGTTAAAAAAATTGAATTTGGGGATATCTAAGAGCAAACAACAGAATAAGCATGGTTTTCCCAATCAAATCCTTTATATATTATTCAAGGAACTAGCCGGTGCCTTCTGGTAAAAGTATTAGAAAAAGAGCTCACAAACAATTAACCAATACTTAAAAATATATGGTTTTAAATATAAATCACAACACCATGGCCCTACTCAGAGTGGTCCATGAACGCTTATAAATGTGTACAGTTGCCTTCTGTTTTATTTCACAATGCACTAGGTAATTAAAGGGATGGATGGATGAGTGCATGAATGAATGAATGATTACCTATAATTGTAATAAGTGTGTTCTCAGTGCTTGTAACATCCCAGGATGTTTATTAAAAAGAAAAGAAACAAGAACAAGATAAATGGTTACTTGCAAGAGACCTATGTCATTCCAAAAATCAGACAGGATGGTGGTGGAAATGGAGACAAAGGTGGTCCTTCTCTCCTCAACAAATCTCCTTTCTTGGAAAGGGGAGAAAAATGAGCTGTTCCAACTTACTACATCTTCCACCTGTAACTTTGAAATCACAGGTTAACTGTGAAAACATCCCTCTATTTTTCAACTAAGCATCTGATTTCATCACTAAATTGAGCTTAAAAACCCACAGAAGGAGGGCTCTCCACAATTATTGTGAAATTATGTCCCACTGTAGTCCTGATGAAGGATGAAACTTCTTTTGGCCAGAGATTTCACAACATATTTTAGCTCGATTAATTATAATGTTAATGATACGTATAATCTACACTGTACTTATTCTAAAATACTGCTGGTCATAAAATTATCATATACCAGAAAGGAAAAAAAATGTGAGCCTGCGTGAGCCAATTAACACTGGCCATCAATTCAGAGTCTACGGAAATGTGCTTCGTAAGAGAGTTTTTATTCTTTTTATTTTTAATGGGTTCAACTACTCAATGACCTGAAATTACACTTTCTTTCCACCTGAGATTCCTAGAGCACGAGGGCTCTCACTTAATTGGGGTCTCAGTGCTTTGCCCGGTGCTCACGCAGAGCCTATTCCAAAAATGTGCTAAAACACGAGTACTAGTTTGTAAAATGTGAACGTTTGGTTGATGCAAGTATAAAATAGATATTCAAAAGCATGTCCACATTTAAGAAGCTCTCTGTGCCTTAATTTACACGTTCATGAAAACATTAAGGGAGACACCTAAAGGATTCTAGCTGTCTTAACTAAACTCACAAACTCTTCCAGATTTGTGGGAAAAACGGTCTTCCTTCCAAAACTAAGCACAGCAACAGACCATCGTGAGGTTTACTGATAAATCACAATGAAAACAAGGCGTGTAGTCTCTGCCCCGTGCCATCTAAAAATCAAAGCAAAACAAAAATACAAAACCCTTAAGTTGCATGCCTCCTGCTCCAAAATTTAATCTGAATGAAACTACGACAGAATGATACATGCACTTTGGAAATTCATAAACTATTGTGAATGACCTCTCTAATATCAGTTAAGTGAAATTTCGTTTTAATATGAGGCATCATCAGTAACCACCATTAAAAAAAATATCTCCTCCAGAACAAAGTAGTAAATTTTTATCATTTGTTATAGGATAGAATGTGGCTAAAATGCATTAACAACTAAGGTCCATTCTTTCGTTCAACAGATGTGTTTGGAACATCTACTCTGAACTGATACGGTCAAGAACTGTACCCTTTTATTTCACCCCATCCAAGGTTACTTATGATTCTCCTGAGTGCGTAGTTAACGTCTCCTTTCACAGTTAAAAGGTGGAGATGATTCTCATCGATTCCATCAGTAACTGGTGTCCCTACCTTTTTTTTATGTTAGGCTGTTATTCTATAAAGTAGCAACCCCAGGTTGCATCAATGTTATACTTGAAGTAAGAAAAGGCAAGCGGATTTTAGAAATAAACTTCCTGGTTTGCAAAACCATTGCCACTATTGATTAGCTGCTTGTGTGACTTCTGGCCGGTTAACTTCGTTGAACCTCATCCCCAGACTGAGAGTAATATCTTTAGGGAGGCATCAGGACATGGAGGGAAGATGGTACCCTTTGCCATCAAACTGACTTTGAGCGTGAAAGCTGCCTCTGTTAGTAACTAGCTATGTTGCACTGGACCCACTGCCTAACCTATCTGAGAGTTCCAGCTTCCCTTGATTATAAAATAAAAATGAAATTATCTAAATACAAGGGTTGTTCTGAAGATAGAACACATATTGACTGATGTATATGATCAAGAATAGTATCTCTTAATGTTCCTTTTTCTTGTGCTCCAAGCATTCTTCTCAAAAATCCTTGCTGGCCTCCTTCAACTATCACCTTGGTCCAAAGCCACTGATGTCTTTAGACTAAAGCTCAATGGCCTAACTGCTTGCAAACTCATTCCACTGTACTTCACTCTCCCCCTGTTGCCAGAGAGCGGTCTTTTAAAAATATAAATCGTAATCCCACACCACATCACCGAGTCAACTTCCCAGCTCTGTTCACTTCTGTCTACCTCTGCCATCACACGCTCAGTCCAAGTTGCCATTATCTCTTGGACAGACAAGTAGGATTATTCATGAAGTGCTCTTTCAGCATCCCTCTTGTTCTCCTCTCACTAGTCCCCCACAAGGCAGCATCATTTGACGGAGTCCCTCTTTACTGCTATCACATTTCTCAGAATACGGGCTGGGTATGCACGACCCCGGAGCTCTGGGTACTCTGCCATCACTTAACTCTGGGGCTCATCTTTCTCTGCTCTGCTCTCTACCCCACTTTCTCAGCTCCAGACACCTTTTCCAGCTTCCCCACAAAAGGACCAGCCTTCCTCTCGACACAAGGTTTCTCCTGGAGGCTCTTTCCTCATTGTTTTCTCCCATCTTCGCTCCTGCCCATCCTTCCATCAAAAGTCAGAAGGCACGTTGCCACCTTCCTCACCCCAATGTCCAGCCTGGATGACCTCTTCTTGGTAAATCCTCATAGCTTTTCCTTCATAGTCCTTAAAACGCTTGGACAGTGCATATTTATTCATATAGTTTCTGATCAATGACTATAGCGAGACAGCAAGGACCACATGTGACTTTTGTGTGTGGTGACAGGGAGGTTGGGTCACCATATATTCAGTGTTGAGCTTCAAATTTACATACAGTAGGTACTCAATGTCTTTGAAAAGGAAAAAAAAAAAGCCTAATTGCTTTCAGCTATAACTGCAATAGCTAGAAGACTGAAAATCATTTCCTAAAACTTAACTCAACTTTTCAAAAATATACATTAATATCTATCTGGATACATCCCAATTCAAGTGCTACTAAGTTATTTATAGAAATTTACTTAAATATTAACACTTGGAACAATCTAGCTTTATTTCATATATTTTCACATGTTTGGAGTCACATATTTCAGTTATGATTAAAGACACTCTTTTCAAGAATTAACAGAATGATTATTTAGATTGTATAAATAATTACGTATACGATTATTTAGAATGTATAAATTCCCAAAGCTCTCCACTAAGTTTTTAATTCAATGAACACAGTGTGGACCTATCTCTATGGTGACAGATATTATATGACAAATTTTTATTTTGTACTGCCTTGATTATTATGGACAGGTCAACAAGGATTACATGATAATTGGTATTTATAAATATATAATATGCATAAAATATGCTAATTATCTCTAATGTTTGTTTTCTTCTGCATTGATTTTCTTTTTATTTCTTGAATTCAGATTTTCTTTTAAATATATCAAAGTCAAATATACAAGGTAAGAGGGGGAAAGTTCATGCGATCGACTGCTAAGCACTTCAAACTGCCTGACTTCACAGCTGTCCTTCTATAATCATAACAATGATGTCCCCAGATATTTTAGTCTCTATTTCAGAATTACCTTCTAAGCCTGTGGCACGTTTATTTAAATCTCCTCCAAGAAAGGGACCTTGTTCTCTGAGGGTGGGTTTTAGTTTTGGACAAGATGCACTACACTCAGTGACCCATCCGAGCTCTTCACCATCTAGGGAACCTCTAGACGCCCTTTTCCACCTTTCTCACTCTCTGGCCAGCTTGCCATCCAAGCGTCAAAAGGGTGCACCCTCAAGCAGGAACCAGGATCTTTTCTTCCTCAGCAGCCTAAGTCTTACTTATTATTCAAACCTCAGGGCAGACTCCACTTCCCCTCTGAAAGGCTCCCTTGAACTCTAAGACCGGAGGATTACTCCTTCAAAGAGCTCATACTGAACCCTACTGGAGCACTTCCACGTATCTTCTTTGATTTTCTCTTTGCCTGCACTTGACTGAAAGCTCACTGAGAATAAAAAAAATGTCTTCCTTAGAGCTATATTCCTGGACTTGCAAATCCCTAGCTCATGGCAGTCCCTGAATAAATATGTATCATTTGAGTAAATATATGGTAACCTTATCAAGTCACAAGAAATAGACCTAAGCTTGTTTGGTGCTTTGGTGCTTAGGTCACATCGAATGTGTGATTCTTTGGGAATCACATGTTTGGTGAAGCAAGGACTTGGCTTTAGAACTGATCGTTAACCAATGCCCATGAAAAAGTATACTTTGCAAATGCTCACAATTTAATTCACAGCTGCTTCTAGCATTTTTTCCAACTATGTTCATGATTTCTAACAAGCTGGGAAAAAAAAAAAGTATTTCAAAGTAACTAGAGAGTATTCTTCGGTGTGGATTAAACAAACATAAACCCTTCCACAAATATTCAGAATATTATTTTTTTATTTTGTTATAAACTCTCTTTATAAGCAGGAAAAGGTCATGATAGAAAGCACACTTTACCTGATTGTTCTTAAATTATCTTGTGAAAACTACTCTGGGGAAAAATATTAAATCAATACATGTAATTATAATGATTAACCTTCTAAGGTAGCATCTTCTCATGAATTACAAGGAAATATATATTTAAATGTTTACTATGTACCAATGTTAGACACCAAAAAGCATTTGTAGATTTCCATTCAAACAGATTACAAAGAGCAGAGAGGATAAAACACGTAGGGAGAACTCTCATTTAAAAATTTTCAAAGGGCATAAGGTAATTCAAGTAGACTAAGAGTTCAGAAAGAAACGTGAGGTTGCTCTGAGGGGAGCAGGAAAGTCTTCCTGAAGCTGATCCTATTCAAGATACCCATGTAGGCAAACCTTCTGGAGAATCCCAATCTGAATTCTCAACCTTACACCCAATATTGGCCTGTGCTCGTTCTGTGTTTCTGTCCAACTCTGGGATCCAATTCTCAGTCTAAAATTTTCCAAGCGTATAAATTTGCCAACTGTATTAAGTAATTATGCAACTCTAGGTGTTTAGCTCTGTTACATGTCTTCTATGTTTGTATCTGTAAAAGTATATCTTATTTTCAATTTTCTTAACTATGTATTGCTGCCACCCTGGAAGCTGTCATATATCATCACAGTAATAACTTAGATCGATACACATGTGAATAAGTTTCTCTGTTCTGTGTGTGTGTGGAGAGGAGAGTAGGGGGTGGGTAGGAAAACTAAGCATTTAGTTGTTCAAAATTTTTCACTTACATGGCACTGACCATCCACCAGGTACAGCTTTAACCCTTAACGTAACACTAGGTTATAGGTACTAATTCACCCACTGTATAGGCGAGAAAACTGAGGCACAGGAAGTTATGGAAGTTTCCTACTATCACACAACGGCTAAGTGGCACAGACAAATTTCAGGCGCCAGCAGTCAGATTCCCGAGTCTGAGTTTTTCAGTACATCTGATGTCTCGCACAGGTGCCCCATTTCTGCATCTACATCTCCTACCACACCAGCTCTTCCCCTCCTGCGTTTCCATCCCTACTGGGTAAGAAGTCCTCTTCTCCTTAGCTAGCAATAGGCTACATGTCTTTTACGGCAAATATTTTAACTCTCTGCAGCTTCTCTGATTACATCAGCTAAAATCAAGCTCTTTCTCTTTGGTGTTCTCCTAACATTCAATTTCCTCATGGCGATGTTAATTACCTCCTACCTTAAAAGATGGCTCTCTTGTACATATCTGCTTCAAACTGGATAGTAAAGCCACTGAAGGCAGATAACTTATTGTACATTTTTCCTTGCCATCATATTTGGCATCTTCTCAGAGTCAAGGCAAATTGCCCAACTCACTTTTAGGTGCCAAGATGAACAATCACTGGCCATCTCACTCCTTACCATGTCCCCAGTACTTAGTAAAATACATAGACGTTTCATAACTGCTGGGTAAATATATCCATGGGATGAGGAATGACTGTGAAATCATTTTTAAAGTATACTTAAATAATTTTAACTGAAAACTGAGGAGTAGAAAGAAGTTTTATTCAAGCATAGTAACTGTGAATGCCAAATTCTGCTTGTAAATGTACTTGCTGATGGAATGAGTCTGGCAATTAAAAAAGTTTTATATTAGAATTATGCACACAGGCACTTCACAGAGAGCAGTAATAAAGTATTTTGAATTTGATACACACTCATTTAATTAAACTTTATTACCACTCAATATACATTATCAACTTATGTTTAAGACATGACAAACTTCTGTCCTTTTTAACTTCGCAGATCTCGTCGGCAGTTGTTTTCTATTTTTTTTTAACTGGATGCTTTTTGAATATCAGATACTTTTTATGTAAAAATGTGTGAGGTGCATGCATTTGTTTAATACGTAAGATATATTCATTTTAGCAAGCCCTGTAAAAACACTCAATATTTCATTTAGACACATACTTTAGGAGTGAGCATATTTAGGAATTAAGCCCCCAGTTTTACAAGACAGTTAGCAGGAAAAGGGATTCACTTTATTTAGCCTATGCTCCCAGTTGGGGCCAGATCAGCAGGTAAGTTACAGGTGCTTGCAGAGAATTTTTAGTGGGGCTCCTGTCAGACCAGAAGGACTCTCTCAGTGGCCAGGAGCTTGTGTAAGACAAATTGCCGTGACTGGGCTCAGAGCAAATGAGCCAGAAGCCTGGGAGGCGCAAAGCCCTGACCCAAGTCTAAGCATCTCCTGACTCCTTCCAACCTGCTCTGAATGGCCCCGAATGACCTCTATCACCTCAGTCACATGGTACAGTAGCCAAACGAGAGAGTTTGGTTGAGGAGACCTGAGGTGTCAGCTGAAGAATGAAGGGCATGACCTCAGTGCCAGGAAGTCGTCAGCAGGCTGGTACAGTGACAAGTGGAACAGCACGCACACAGCACAGAGAAAAGGACACACTTGCTTAGACTCTGAGTCCTTCATTGATTCGCTCTGCAAGAATCACATGAGTACTAATTCCTTCATTGCATGGCTGTTGGGAAAACGGATAGAGGGGATGTTTGTACCAGCCCTGGCACCTGCTAACCACCTCAAGATGCTATGAGTAGTAGGACAGAGCTGACTTAAAATTCATGTTCTCTGGCTATAATTGAACAGCTTGTATCAAACCAAGGCTCCTGCTAAGCCCCAAACTGGAAAAGCTGAATCCATCATGTAGAAGGATAATTGTTTTGAAGGCATGGGAGGATTATCAACGCAGTGACAACCTGAAGAGCCAAAATGATGGAGAGAAAGAAAACACAGAGGTGAGGCCAATACAACTCCCACTGTCTCCCATGGACATGTGCCAGTTAGTAACTGTCTGTTGGGAAGCTACGCAGACTTTTCTGCAGTCTCACAGGAGTAAGAGAATGGCATTTAGGGGTCGTGAAGGAGGAAAGTCTCTGAACACCTGGGCTTTCGGCTGGGAATTCCTGAAGGGCTACACCCTAGTAAGGATGCCCACAGAAAAAGACCAGGACCCACAAAATTTTTATCAGCTCAAATTTAGGTTGGATAAAGGTGACCTGCCATGGTCAAACTGCCTGCCAAAGGATAAAGCAAATCCTCTCTGGAGAAATCTAACCTCAACCAGAACCTCAAATTATCTCAAGTGTTTCCTACAGAGGGTCTTAAAGTCAAAAATATTTATGTCCAGACTACCAGGGGAAAAGACAAGGGGAAACTGTAATACGATGACTGGCAACATAGAAGTCATCTTTTGAAAATACCTTTAAAACAAAGACATTGTCTGATAAACAAAAAATAAGGAAATACCCATGAGACTTGAAGAAAAATGTTACCAGGTGGAAGCATGGACAAGAAGTGATGCAAAGTTCACAGGTGAATCTAAATGGATATTGACTATATAATGACAAAATTCATGTTTTGTGGGATTTAAATATATGAAAGAAACGAATTAAAAATCAACTCAGCAAACTTAATATCAGTATCACTGCTTTTTAGTCATTTCTTGTATATAGACTTCTTTTATAAAGTTTTAACTTAACATGTTAAGTGCTCACACTGCAAAGACCTTAATCTCAAAACTATTCCTCCTACCTCTATATTCTCTTATGAAAATATGAGTTTTGAAAAACATAGTTGTAGTAAGCCATGTTCTCTAAATCAGCTTTAGTCTTTACATTAATGATTCTCAAATGAAATTGAGACTATGCTTATAAAAAGTTATAAAATATATAACCCATCAAGTTTCACTTACCCTACTCTTTTTACACTAGTGTCCCTTCTTTAACCATATCCTCAATCACATTTCTACACAAGAATGTGAAATTTACTATTTCAATGATCAAAATCACACCTTGCTCCTTTTTAGAAAATGATAGCTTGGCAACTTTCCAGGAATGTTTTTAGAGCGATATTCTTTTTGGTATTTCATTCTGCAATTTCCTCTAGAACTTCTGGACAAAGATTGTTCTTTCCTGGTGATTTATATCATGAAAACACATCACTGAAATCCCTTTTTAAAATTTACCAGTGTTTGTATTAAACACCACCAACCCATATTCCCTAGGGCGAAGTGACTGAGACAGAGACACTGAGAGATCTGCATTTCCCATTGCAACTTTTATGCTCCTCCATGATGATACTGTACTACGGTTGTCGCACATGCAGGTCTTGCTACTACAGTGTTATGGCAATGTTTCAACTTTGTAAATCCAGTACCTGGCACAGTGTTTGATGAAACAGATTAATATATTCTGTTCGGTGAATGAACATGAGGACTCATACAGTGCATATTCGTATGTGCGAGAGGTCTCTGTACAACATGAGAAGTAATGCTGCAGATATTCATTAGAAGTTTGCAGAATTATTAATTTTTAAAATACTTTAATCCCACAGGACATCATTTTAATTTTGGTTTACAGAGTCATTGTTTTTTTAAATGGGAACATTTTAATAATAACATTCTCATTTAACAGATGTATGACAGAAAGAACACTTTTTACCTTGCTAACTATATATTTTCCTATGAAAATATACCTGGAATTTTTGCAAAAATTATTTGTCGGGAAGAAAAATATCAATAAATGCAAATATTTGGCAGTCATACACATAACATACTTCAGTATCCTATGAAGGCCAATGGATGAGGTGCCCTCTCTTCTCCCAATTTTTCTTTCCACAGTGGAGAACCAGCAAACCTGTATCTTTCATTTCAAGGCTAATATCTTTTGTAAAAATGAATTAACAGTCTGTCTTTTGTGCTCTTCTAAAATCAGTACTCAAGACTGAAGCACAGTTTGAAGAGAGCTTAATATGCTTTTGCTCACTTTCCCTGGCAAAATAAAAGGATATGGATAATTCTAAAACTGTCAGTTTCTCAAAAGGTTGGCAAGTTCTTGAGAGAGATACAATGTATATGCAAATTTCTCCTTATTCCAAGTGGCGAAGTCCTAAAACAAATTCCCTTCGATAAAGAATCTTCCCTAGATATGTAAAAGAAGAAATAAGTTTTACCTACAAGTAATTATACCCAGAGACTCACCAACATTATCTCATTTACTGACAAGCACTACGCCTTATGAACCCCTGCTTCCCTGAGCACTAGGTGGAAAGCTGTATCCAACGCCGTCTCTCTTTAAAAAGACAAAGACTTTGTGTGTTGAGCAGATGCTAATACAAGCCATTTTCACACTATGAACTCATGGATGTCATTGCCTTTCCCCTCCCTTAAAAATACAAAAACAGCTTATGCCCTTTACTGAAATGTAAAAGTTGGCATGCCTTTGGAAATGTGATATTTTACTATCACCTCCAGTGGTAGTAAAATTTTGAATCTACATTTAAAAATGATTCATTATTCCCCATAACTTAAAAGAGCAGACTTATCCAGTAACCATTAACTAGAAGCTTCTCTGAAATACAAGCGCTCCATCGGTTAAGAATATTAACAAACAAAAAGAACAAGTTAAAGTGTATCTAATAAATGTTTAATATTCTCAAGTGCCTCTGGCTTTCCTCTATCTGGAGTAAGTAATGACTTTTTTTTTTTTTTTTTTTTTGCGGTACGCGGGCCTCTCACTGTTGCGGCCTCTCCCATTGCAGATCACAGGCTCCAGACGCGCAGGCTCAGCGGCCATGGCTCACGGGCCCAGCCGCTCCGCGGCATGTGGGATCTTCCCAGACTGGGGCACGAACCCGTGTCCCCTGCATTGGCAGGCGGACTCTCAACCACTGCGCCACCAGGGAAGCCCAGTAATGACTTTTTAAAGTTGAGCTTCTTTTAAATGCCTACTAAAAGGATGTGATATACTTTCTTAGTTGTACATTTAAGTAGCTGGAGATGAAATATACTACTTATGTTGATAACCAATAAACAGCCATCATCAGAAGGGGGACAGTAATTTTTAGGGTTCCACTAAATGCTAATATTACCATCAAAGGAAAAAAAGAAGCAAACATTGGACCACTGTTTTGAATGAAGGGCAGAGAGAATGCATCCAACTAACTCTTGCGTTGTTAAAAAAAGATGTGCGTCTGATGCTTATTTCTTTCCACAGGAGGTCGCTTGTGTTTCCCACTGAGGCAAGGGGTATGGGGACGGATTAAAGGACCTCAAGAAATTCCCCCTTCCCTTACAAATATACGCACGCATACCTATGTAGTATTAAAATACATCATGTAGTATTAGTGTAAAAATAGAGAAATAGAAACCACTGTCCTTACACTATCATTAATTTATAAATTCCCCCCCAGTTTTGTTGAGAAGTAATTGACATGCATCACTGTATATATTTAAGGCGTACAGCAT
The DNA here is from genome assembly GCF_963455315.2 of Globicephala melas. Taxonomy (NCBI): domain Eukaryota; kingdom Metazoa; phylum Chordata; class Mammalia; order Artiodactyla; family Delphinidae; genus Globicephala; species Globicephala melas. The sequence goes on along the minus strand of NC_083334.1, from coordinate 8,266,300 downwards.
AATGAAGTGACTTACATACGTCATGAAATAATGACCATAACAGGTTCAGCTAACGTCCGTTTTCTCATACAGGTACAATAAAAAGAAAAAAAAATTTTTTTTCTCCTTGTGATGAGAACTCTTAGGATTTACTCTTAACAACTTTCCTATTTATCATGCAGCAGTGTTGGCTATAATCATGCCGTAAATAAATCTCTAGTCCTTATTTCTCTTATCACTGGAGGTTGGTACCTTTTGACCACCTTCTTCCAATTTCCCCTCCCCCACCCCCTGCCTCTGGTAAACCAGTCTGATTTCTTTCCTATAACTCAGTTTTTGTTTTGTTTTCAGATTCCAAATAAAAGTAAGATCATACGGTAATTATCTTTCTCCATCTGACATTTCATTTAGCATAATGCATTCAAGGCCCATCCATGTTGGTGCAAATGGATTTCCTCATTTTTTAGGGCTGAATAAGATTTCATTTTATATATTTATATATATCACAGATTTTTTATCCATTCATCTGTCAGTGGACACCTGTCATTTACATGTCTTGGCTATTGTAAATAATGCTGCTATAAACATGGGGATGCAGATAGCTTTTGACAAAATTCAACATCCCTACATGATAAAGACTCTTAAAAAATGAGGCATAGAAGGAACATATCTTAACATAATAAGACCACATATGCCAAGCCCACAACTAACATCGTACTCAATGGTGAAAGGTTAAAAAGCTGTTCCCCTAAGACTAGGAACAACACAAGGGTGTCCACTCTCACCACTTCTATTCAACCTCTTACTAGAAGTCTTAGCCAGAGCAATCAGGCAAGATAATAAAAGGTATCAGAATTGGAAGGGAAGAAGTAAAATTGTCTCTATATACAGATTACATGATTTTATATATAGAAAGCCCTAATGACTCAACCAAAAATCTATTAGATCTAATCAATGAATTCAGTAAAGTTGCTGGATATAAAATTAACATACAAAAATCAGTAGTGTTTCTACACACTAACAATCAATTTTCTGATAAAAATAAATTGACCTATTTACAATAGCAGCAAAAACAACAATTTACTTAGGAATAAATTTAACTAAGAAGGTAAACAATCTCTACTCTGAAAACTACCTGAAGAGTTTAATGAATGAAGTCAAAGAAGACACAAATAAATGAAAAGGCATCCCATGTTCATAGATTGGAAGAATATTGTTAAAATGTCAACACTACCAAAATCCATTTATAAATTCAATGCAACCCCTATCAAGGTTTCAATGCCATTTTTTCCAGAAGTAGAAAACACTCATAAAATTTATATGCAGACATTTTAAAAAGAAAAACTGGAATTTGTCATTGTTCTCAAAGAGCAAAGAAAGAACAGAGCCAAAAGGGAAATGGTATATACTTATTTTGATAAGCTGAAGAAAGAAATTTGTCTATTATTAGAAAGTGAATGCATGTAATTTTGTATTCCTAAACTCATACTTCTCCCTCTGCATACATTATGCCAATAAAAATGTTAGCTAAATTATTCTTATACATTTTTTCCTGCTTAACTCAAAATACTAACCATAATATCTCATTCTTCTTAAATTTTCTGAACTGAAAAATCAATGATAGTGAGAAGTAAAAAGTTTCCTTTTCCCAATACTAAAAATTAAAGAGTTAAAGATAATTAACTATCTGCTTATCAGTTCCTAGCAAAGAAAAAATGAAGAGAAAATTGTCACCCATTCCTCAGGTTACGATGCACATATTAGTACATTAATTTTGGTTTTATGAGGCTGGCTTATGCCATTAATTGCTAGCTTAGTACTCACAGCATAATGTGTTCACTGTACAATATTGTTAGGCATGTGTATGCTCACACTGCAAAGACCAGGTGTAAATAACTTCTGCAATTTTTTAATGGCTGCAATCATAAGTATGTGATTTCTAAAGTGCATTTATCATAGCAAAAAGATGAAAGTTTAGTTACCAACGTGGGAAAAAATGATACTCTTTAACACCAAAAAGATGCACAGCAATGTTTTAACAGTTTCTGGAATGTATTATATTAATAATTTTGAGAATACGGGCTATGACAGGACCCTGGTTGTCACTGGGTCACATATTTTGATGGTATCTAATTATATGACTTTGGTCCAATGCAGTATACTTCATCTCGAATTGGAGGTTCCTAGGCTAAGTGAATGCTTAAGATGCTTTCTGTTCTAGAAGTCAAAGTATTTTATAAAACATGTACAAACATTTGTAATGTTGTGGTTTCATGTAGCCCATGTTTATAAAACGTCTGATCATTGACAGTTATACGCTCGCATTTATAGTAACATGAATTTGTCGTGCAAGTGAATTTTTCTCAGTTATTATTTATGCCATTTTTTTTTTTGGAAATGAGGCCAAGATAAGTAACCTTGCTATTTATTACCAAGCGTACCATCTAGCTTCATCCTGGAAACTGCAGAGATGACAGTTGCTACAAATTGAATGTTTGTGTCTCCACCAATTCATATGTTGAAATTCTAGACCTCAAGGTGGCAGTGTTAAAAGGTGAGGCCTTTGGGAGGTGATTAGGTCATGAAGGTGGCACTCCCACGATGAGATTAGTGTCCTTATAAAAGGGGCCCCAGAGAGCTCCCTGACCCCTTCCACTATGGGATAGCGAAGAGAAAAGATAGCATAGAAGGTGGCTCTTGCCAGACTTGGAATCTGCTGGCGCTATGAACTTGGCCTTCTGGCTTCCAGAACTGTGAGAAATTAATATTTGTTGTTGGTAAGCCACCCAGTCCCTGGTACTTTGTTAAAACAGCCTGGACTAAGTGACCATAGAAGCAGAGAAATTCTGGGAGGCAAACAGAGCAACAAGGTTCATTTCAATAAAAACAAAAGTCACAGAATATGTTAAATTCTAACATTTGAACATTTAATCAACACTTTAAAATACAGAAAGTACTTTACACTTATTACATTTACGGTATTGAACTACAGTTGTTCAAAAGTGCTATAATCAAGATTTTTCTAGTATGTAGAATGTCAATAAATTTTATTTTATGTATGTGACATGCCTAGCATAGTGTCTGGAATTTTTTTTTGTCTATTCCCCTGTTATTAAATGTATAAATATTTAATGATAAATAATTGTTATTATAAATGAATACATATTTATGTTTTTTCAAAATAGACTGCTAACATATGTTGCTAAAAGTTGTTTTTGACTTCCAGAATATGGATAAATCTATCATCAGAACGAACCCTTACGAAAATGCCAAGCTCAGGATAGCTGAGGATCTTCTGATATTTGTTTGCTTATGTGAGTTTAGTTTTGTACGACTTGTACGATTTGGCGACATCATTAATAACAATTTTTGGAAGTTTTTTTTAGATGAAGATTTTTTGTTAACTTCTTTTTTTAAGTAATTTTTTGGATTATAGTTGACTTACAATGTTGTGTTAGTTTCAGGTGTACAGCAAAGTGATTCAGTTATAAATATACATATAGTCACTCTTTTTGTTGTTAACTTCTTAAGGGGACATGAAACATCATTTGAGGCTTTCCCGATGACCTGTTTACTGTGCAGAACTACTTGTACACCTTCCCATGATATAAGGACATTCTCAGGTGTTACTGAGCTCTGCAGAGCTGGTGACTCAGCTGTCTTATGGCTGTGGGTGGCTTCTTATTTGAATCCTCACACCTGCCAGCCTTTGTGTCCCCTTCTCTGCTGCAGTATGCTTTCCAGAATTCCATCTTCTTGTCTCCAATAGAAGCTCCCAGGATTTGGTACTCTGCTCTCAGCCTGTAAATATTCCATCAAGGTTTAAAGTATCGAGTGCTACACAAGTCCTTTCGTGAGCTGTCTACTCAGTGTTTGCTCTTTGTAACACAGTGTTACGTTCTGACTGAATGGCTGAGTAAAGAAGAAGAAGAAATAAGCAATGTTCTCTTACCATAAAGAAACTTACAGTCACCAGGAAGAACAACTAAATGCAAAGTACAAAGTTGAGTGAGAGCACAGAGGAAGAAGTGCTAATTCTTCCTGGGTCGGGTCAAGACAATTTCACAGAGAACCTAGTTGAACCAGGCCTTGACCTGTGGATAAGATTATCCTAGGTGTAGAAAGGATGGAGGAAAAGAGCACTGCAAACATAAGGAAAGGGGAGGTCTGGGAAAGCCGAGGTGCCCCAGAACGGTTAAAGAGGGTGCAGCAGACAAAGACAGTCTGTGTGTGGCGGTGGGGCAGGGGGAGAGGGGATGGTCCAAATAAGCCTTCCACGGCTCATGAGGGCAAACCTGGGCCTCCCCCATCAGCAGCAAGTGGTGCAGGAATGCAGTTGGTGTCAGATTGGGGCAGGCTTCATGTTCATGTAAATATTCTAGGAAAGGTTACAGGCAGTTGAGGCTGAGGGCAGTCAAGTGATGGGACAGGATTTGTCTTGGAAATACGTGAGCACCCGCTGGAAGGTTCTCAGCAATGAGGTGGGTGCAGCAGGGAGACCACCTCGGAAGCTACTGTGACGTGCACAGGAGAGAAAGTAACTGGGGAGACACACTGGTGATAGTTCTGAGGGGACTCAGTGGGACATCAGAAAAGGGAGATGTCAGGGCAAGTCTGGGTAGAAGGTGATAATCCTAAGAGTGAAACAGGCCACAGGTGATGCAATATGGCCAGCATGGAAAGGAGAGACTATTTATTTTTAATAGACTATTGCATCTGAGGCACCTGCAGGACACACAGGCATTGGGGTGTAACGGCGGTATACCGGTCATCATTTCTCTCCAGGCGAGAGGAGTCCCTGGGTTTTAGCATTTGCCTATTTCTATGATGTAAATTCTCCTGAACTCAAGTCATTATGCTGTACACCTTAAACCTGTACATTCTTGTATGTCAATTATCTCAAAATTGGAAAAAAAAATGTGAAAAAAAATTCTCCTACCATGATGAACTTCAAGCTCCGAGAACTGTTTTCTAGACGTCTGCCTCTTATTTTCTTATTGGTTGCATTAATTTACATTTCCAGGTGAATACTATATGTTAGTGAAAGCAACATTCTATAACTGGAATGTTTTGTAAGTAGTCCATTAAAATGGTATTTTTTTTAAAAGGCATCTTTTCTATTTGTTTATAAAAATTGGAAAAAAGTACTAACTTTTATGTACTATCTTTATAATTTTTCAAATAATTTATAATATAAATTAATGATTTTGTATAATCTGATATACTGAATTTTCTAATATTGAATCCTCTGTAATATTAAAATGTGTCTCTTTTACCTCTTGTATATTAATCTTTTAATTTACTCCCAAATTCTACCTTAGTATTTGAGAAATTTTGAATCAGCATTTATATGTGACAGTTGCTATAGTTCTCTTTTGAATATGAGTTCTCTAAGGTTTTTCATAAATATGAAATGCATAAATACTTTGAAAATTCTTTTCTGAATAGATGCTGGAGGTGTTTGAAAAAATCCTCAGATATCTTTAATATCTTAGATATCTTAAATAATTCATCCGTACCACTGCTTGGTCTCATTACGTTTTTAGGGGGAGTAAAGGATGATCAGATCTCATGGTATTGGGAGAAGATTTTCCCTCCCAGCGTGAATGTAAATGGGCACAAGGAAACTGCTCAACTTCTATGCCGAAAAGCAAGGTTAATGGAATTTCTATAGAAACATGAACATTAATGTGATTTTCCCATTTATCCCCCCTCCTTTTAACATGTACATAGCAAATTAAATACTGCTGCAGCACTGCTAAAACTTTGTTATTGTTGTGATTAAAAAAGTTAGCGTAATAATTTTGGTGCTAATTATGCACTTTTGGCATTCTGTTTCATCTCAATAGAAATACCCTTAAGCAGAGGGAACAGGCTGTTTCATGGAAGTGCAAAATAAAAGAGAACGCTTTTAGAGTCTTGGATTTTCAATTACAAACAGCTTATAAAGTGACGATATATCAACTTTCAGTGCTGTAAATAATCATACTTCATAATGAAAATAGAAAAGGGCAAAAACATTTTCATGATTTCTCAATCAGGACCGTTAAAGCTCTGAAAAGATTTTAAAAATATCATAGTAACAACTTCCACTTATCAAGCACCAGTGGTACACCAGTTGTCTCACATATAGGATGTCTCCATTTTACCAATAATTAAATTGCTTGGTTCTGTACAACATCATTTCCATTTTGAGGGAAAGTCAGCATGTTCAAGGAGGTTAAGTAACTTTCTCAAAAAATTTTATAGAAAATATGCTTGTTTTCTAGGGGTGCCAATAACAAAGTACCACAAACTGGGTGGCTGAAAACAAATTCACTCTTACGGTACCAGAGGCTACAAGCCCAAAATGAAGGTGACGGAAGGGCCTGTCTGACAGCTCAAGGTTCACCTCTTCTAGCTCTTGGTGCTTTGCCCACAGTCTCTGGTGTTTGGGGGCATGTAGCTTGCCTCACTTCAATCCTGTCTTCCTCTGTGTCTGTCTGTCCAGCCATCAAAATTTCCCCTTTTAATAAGGACACCAGTCCTATTGGATTTGGACCCATTCTAATGGCCTCATTTTAACTTAATTACCTCTGTAAATACCTATTTCCGAACTAAAAGAAGAATTACCATATGATCCGGCAATCCCACTCTGGTCGTATATCTAGATGAAACTAATTCAAAAAGATACATGCACCGCTATGTTCATAGCAGCACTATTTACAATAGCCAAGACATGGAAACAACCTAAATGTCCATCAACAGATGAATGGATAAAGTATTGTATATGTGTATATACAGTATACACATATATACAGCCATAAAAAAGAATAAAATAATGCCATTTACGGCAACATGGATGCAAATAGAGATTATCATACTAATACTAGTAAGTGAAGTCAGAAAGAGAAAGACAAATACCATATGATATCACTTATATGTGGAATACAATATGACACAAATGAACCTTTCTATGAAACAGAAACACGGACATAGAGAACAGACTGGTGGTTGCCAAGAGGGAGGGGTTTGGAGGAGGGGAGGGAGGGGTTTGGAGGAGGGGTGCAGTGTGAGGTTGGGGTCAGCAGATGTAAGCTTTTATGTGTAGAATGGATAAACAACAAGGTCCTACTGTAGAGCACAGGGAGCTATATTCACTATCCTGTGATAAACCATAATGAAAGAATATAAAAATGAACATATGTATGTATAACTGAGTCACTTTGCTATACAGCAGAAATTAACACAATGTTGTAAATCAACTACACTTCAATCTAAAAAAAGACGTATTTCCAAATACCATCACATTCATGGGCCTAGGGGTCAGGAATTCAACATATGTTTTTCAGAGTAACATGATTCAAACCATAACGGATAAGCAAATATATATTTGAAAGCATTCTTTCAACTTCCAAGCCTATTTTGCTCCGCTGCCCACATCACCCTCTTATCATCAAAACTACACGTGTAAAGCCTTTTAACATCTGAAATTGTTCAATGCCTTTCCTCCCTAGACTCTTAAGTCCCTTGAGTCAGAGGTATCATTTTATGATTATATTCTCATCACAATAGATAAGTGTCTAGTGCATTTTTAGTAACTATTATGCTGAATAGAATAGGTTATTTGACAAAAATGTAAATGATTTCAGTATATATAGAAGTTTGAATGCTGAGATTACATAATACAATTCAATGATTGCTTTTTTTGATACTATATGTCAAAGAAATTAGACAAAGGCAATAAATTTTGGTATCTGCAATATACTACAATTCATCTTTAGAACCAATTAACAAAGCTCAGAACAGTAAACATAGATGTGGCATTTTTTTTTTTACAACTTTAACAGAGCTGGCATTTAAAAATCCTGAGGACAGACTTCCCTGGTGGTTCAGTGGTTAAGAATCCGCCTGCCAATGCAGCGGACACGGGTTCGAGCCCTGGTCCGGGAAGATCCCACATGCCGCGGAGCAACTAAACCCGTGTGCCACACTACCGAGCCTGAGCTCTAGAGCCTGCGAGCTGCAACTACTGAGCCCTTGCCGCAACCAGAGAAGCCACGGCAGTGAGACGCCCGTGCACCGCAACTAGAGAAAGCCCCCGTGCAAAGACCCAACGCAGCCAAATAAATAAATAAAGTTTTAAAAATCTTGAGGAATTCTGACAACCCTCATTTAGTTTGCCGTAGAAAAAGTGTATTAATTGATCACTGAAACATCCCAGAATGTAGTTACAAGAACAAATCTCAGATGGGCTTGAGCTGGTTATTATTCTATAATTCTGAGACAGAAGACAAAATGTGAAGAATGAAGAGGAAAGATGCACATCCTACATAAAGGATAATCCTGAGGATTTGACAATTTCTCCATTTATTTTTTCATTTCTTTCTTCAGGGATTTAATTGTTTTTGTTTTCACCTACCCATCCACCCACCCATTCATCCACTAAATTCTCGCAATTCTCTGGCATTGATGGGAAGGCTTGATCGGACTGTTCTGATCCTGTCCCCCCTTTTTTGGAGTCCTCTCAAATAACAGATTTTTGTTTGTCTGTTTGCTTGTTTTCCCCCCCTACAGCTTCTTCCTTAGGCTTCTTCTGGAGCTGCAGCAGGAGTACCTTCTCCATGTTGCTTCCTAAAATTGTCCTTTTCTCCACTTAGAAATACCCCTCCCGATGCCATTCTTATCTCATTTTCAACACAGCACATTTTAGCACCTATTCTCTCTCCCGGGACTCTTGTTTCCTTCCTGGACACTGAAATGTCTGCACAGGCATTGCGTTTCACCCCCTCAACTCTTTGACCTTATCACATTGAAGGATCTTGCGCTGAGCCATCTACGCTCAGGGTCCCAGGTCTGGATCTTTTCATCACCGTCTCTGTACCACATCCGTGTCTCAAGTTCAGACATGTCACACCATCCCAGAACCAAATCTACCATCCCACACATGACAGATCCCCCCACTCTACTTTTCATGTTGCTCCAATGGATGAAATGTCCCTGCCCCTGTTTAAGGAGAAGTTTTCTGTGCACCAATACAACCGAAATCGTGCACAGAGTTACAGGTTCTAAAAATATGAGACTGATGATCAAGTAAATCTAGAATAAGGTATAGTCCCTAGCATCAAGAAATTTAGGTTTCGGTGGGAGAGGTGGATAGGTGAAGAGGGAAATCATAATACAGTGTATTAACAATTATGGGAGGGGTATTTAACCCAGTTGTCAAAACTGGATTTAGAAAATATTCCAAAAGGAAAGATCTCAGGGGGACTTTCTGAAAAAGTGATTTCTAGACAATCCAGAGAAGAGAGTTTTCTGCTCATACCTAAACAAACATTGAATTCTTGGCCAGAACACAAATTATTTGCATTATAGGGCTCTAATACTTAAAATTATTGGTACATCCCATAAAACATTGTTCCTTAACAGTAGTCATTTTCTCAAACAAAATATATACCTGTCTCTTAAAAATGTATAATAAAGAGTTAACTGTCCAGAATTGATACTTTCTTCCTAGTCAATACAGCATCACCTTTGTTACCTCTCTGTAATTACTGTTGTTATTTCCTCTTTGTAATACCGACTTCTGCTGTTTCAAGGACTGGGTCCAACTGTACTTTCAAGAAAATCTCACTTTGAAAGAAATAATAAGCAGTAACAGATACACAAAGTGAAATCTTTTTTATTTCTAGCACTGAAAGACATCATGAGCAGTTTCCTTTCCTCAGGCAACACGTGCAATTAAGATGCTATGTTAACTGATTGAATGATGTGATTAATTGTATGATTTCTAATAGTGGTGATAGATTCCAATGGCATTTGCCTCCTAATTTGATAAGTACCTGTGCATTTATCATCTTATTAGAGCCACAGCATAACACTTCCAAACAGACAGGACAGATGGTCTTCCCATTTCACAGACCTAAAGCAGTTTAAGTGTTGCCCTGACCTACCAAGGTTACACACTCAGACCCAATATCCTGGTTCACTTCCTATCTTCATACAAACCATTTTTTCTAATTAACTTCCATGTAAATTACATTATTTTTTCTGAAAAAAATATACTTGGGCATCTTCAGAGTTCATACCTTTCAATTCTGTCTACTTGAAGTGGAACATTTTTTCAAACTCATGCAAAAAGTGAAATATAGAAGTGATAAAAAATAAAACTTGGATCAAAATTATGTACTTTTTATATCTTAAGCATCTTAGATCACAGAAAACGCATTTTGCTAAAGAATAGTATCATTAAATTCTGTGGACTATCATGGTATAATCACTTGAAAAATTGTGATTTTTGGCTTTATTTCTATTTCAGTTGAAAAATTATTATAAGGCTTCTACAGGCCAATCGTTATACTCTTTACTAGAAAGATGGGCATGCATGCCCCTGACCTTATAGAAGCTTATGGTCCAGTAAGAGCAGATGAATCATATAATACCTAAAGAATAGAGTACCTTTTAAAATTACCAGTGCTTTTATAACATCATTGTCACCTATGATCACTTTAAAGATACCATTTTTTAAATAAAATTGTATATGTATAAAATTATACCATAGGTTCTTTATTAAACCTCTCTTTATATACAGTAACTTACAATAACTAAGACATAAAATAAATTAGGAAAAATGCTTCCCCAAATTTCCCTGTGTTACCTTACCAATCCAACCCTCATCGCATTAGATAATTACAACTTGGGTAAAACGGGATCATCGTCGTTGTAGGGATTAATATTTAAATGCCTGAGAACTCTGTCAAGGCTACACTCATCCTGATCGTACACAGTAGTGAGCTGTACTTTTTATTTCACTTTTAATTAAAGTTGGCCCTTGTATCTTCAGGTTCCTTATCTGTGGATACAGAGGGCTGACTGGACTACACCCCTGTATGTAAGGCACTTGAGCATCCCCGGATTCTGGTATCTGCAGGGGGCGGGTGTCCTGGAACCAATCCCCCGTGGGTACCAAAGAAGACTGTTATCCTGAGTGCCTAGCACTATAAACAGCTGAAAATACTTCTGGGGTTCAAGATTTGGTGTCTGATTGTTAGCTGTAACATATGCATGCCACCCTGGGATGTAACAGAAACCACCAGAATCAGCAAGGGTATGAACCTTGAGTTGCTTTGTTAATGATGGCAGCCAACTTATGACCGCAGACTCCGTGTTCAACCCTAGCTGCGGTGTGAGTGTTAGTCACAATACACCTGCCAACAAAACTGAAGGGAAGCTTTAAAGGTGTTAAAGATCATAAAAGGTCCACTTTAAATTTATTTCTTTCCATGTTAAATTATCGCAATATAAGTTAACTCTACTAAGAATCCAGCCACCTAATTTTGTCTGAAAGATTTATACATGCTGACAGCGAGCATTCAAGTGGGTGGTGGGGGGAAGCTGATGCACAGCTGTGTTAACTGAAACAAAATAGAACTCTAACCAGAATATTATTCTTAATCACAGTAGCGGGGTGAGTTTTAAATAGGAAGTATTTCACTTGTCTAAGCTTATTAAATAAGGAATAGCTTTATTATTAATACTTGTAAAAGGAAATGACTTATTTTTTTCTAGGTTCAATAAAGATCTTCAAATAAGCAACAATTTCATTTGTAGGTAAACCAAATTTTAAATCAACTAAGTTAGACCTTCAAGTAGGTTATAAATCTGCTAGAAAAATTCTAAAATGGTTTTAAAATTTATTATGCCCTCTATTTACATCTAAAGCATCCATATAAAATGACCTAATTCTATGCAAGCTCTAATGTTGCGGTTACTTTAAAAAAGAACAAACCTGTAGGTTAAAGTCTAAATTAGACCAACATACTATATCTGTAGAGAGATATTAAAACTTAAAGCAGTAAAAAAAAAAAAAAATACAATTTAGATATAAAAGAATAAGGCTGAAGAATACTATGTGTTTTGTAGGGAAGAGACACATTACAAACTTCAGGGGATCATGTCCTCACATTGGTGTGTACTCATCAGGAATGAAAGAAGGACTTAAAGAATGGCGTAGGGGGCCTCCCTGGTGGCGCAGTGGTTGAGAGTCCGCCTGCCGGTGCAGGGGACACAGGTTTGTGCCCCGGTCCGGGAAGATCCCACATGCCGCGGAGCGGCTGTGCCTGTGAGCCATGGCCGCTGAGCCTGCGCGCCCGGAGCCTGTGCTCCGCAGCGGGAGAGGCCGCCAACAGTGAGAGGCCCGCGTACTGCAAAAAAAAAAAAAAAAAAAAAAAAATCTCATTGGTACTTCCCTGGTGGTGCAGTGGTTAAGAATCTGCCTGCCAATGCAGGGGACATGGGTTTAGGCCCTGGTCCAGGAAGATCCCACATGCCGTGGAGCAACTAAACCCACGCACCACTAAGCCTGTGCTCTAGAGCCCGCGAGCCACAGCTACTGAGCCTGTGCACCACAACTACTGACACCCACATGCTTAGAGCCTGTGTTCCACAAGAGAAGCCACCGCAATGAGAAGCCCATGCACCGCAACACAGATTAGCCCACACTTGCCACAACTAGAGAAAGCCCACACGCAGCAACCAAGACCCAACGCAGCCAAAAAATAAATGAATAAATTAATTCCAAAAAAAAGAAAATCTCATTGAGAAATTAGGTTAATGAATATAAACCTCTTAACCACACTTCCGTACATTCCATTTGGTTATTTTAAGTATGTGGTTACTTGAGAGAATGACACTCAAATAATTAACTAGTGGCATGGCCCATGCAATGACCAGTCAGAGAAGAAACTGACCAGGTCCTTCTATTTCTGCAGATGCTGAAAATGGGCCATGACAGACAACAACAGTAATCATCATCACTATTTATTTTATTGAGTGGCTACTGAGAGTTAAATGCTCTTCATACAGTATTTATCATAACAACCCTCCTAGGTATGTAAATTATCTCCATTTTAGAGAGAATTGAAGTTACATTCAGAGAAATTTCCATGAATTTCTCAAAGTAACTAGTAGGTGATACAAACCACTTCTGGACCAGGCCTATAAAAACCTCCCAGGTGATATTCTACCCTCTCCCTCCTTTCAGCCGGCTAGATTCTACCTCCAGGTTTACCTTGGCAGCTCTACATAGAACATGTAGTAACGAACACAGAAATGGAGTTATAGCTGTAGGTTTGCTGCAAAACGTGAACTCGAATCCACAGTTATCAACGTGAAGATGAACGCACAGGTATCGGGGGCTATGTTCCTTGTTTCAGAAGTAAATTCAGCTGATCATGAATGCCTTTAAATTCTGTTAGCGGATAAAACCCAAATAGACTATAAAAAGTATCTGTGCTGTTAAGTACACACAGTGGCTCGTTACTATTTCCTTAATTGCTTTCCATCCTGAAGAAACCAATTCTATGGTTCAAATTCAACAGCAAATTCTCTGTGCCAAATTAAATATCCCACATTACCATAAACTAAATGAGAGACTGCCATTCTTTTCTACTCATAGCAAGATGGAAGATGCAGACTTAATCTGCTCTTCATGGAAATTCATTAATAAAGACAAATTGTTAGTAGCCTCAAACTTTGAAAGAAAACTCTCAGTATCGACTAGTTTCTATGCCTGATAGAAGACAGTCTCACTTTTAAACAAAACAGTTCCCTTATTACCACATCTACTGATTTCTGAAGGGTCCTCTACTAAGAAAAAAATGTAGTGTGCAAATGTGTCCATGTCAGTTCCCTCCTAATTAGACAGAAAGCATGAGGACAATATACAGAGAAGAGAATTATCGAAAGGAAAGTTTGGGGGTGCTCCTGGGGACTTCCACCAGTTTTGAAGCTCAAATAGGCTGTGTCCTGTCTCTTTCAGAAGAATGGACCGCCCCCCTATTTAAGTTGCTTCTTGGATGCAAAAGATGGCTGCAGTCCTTGACTTTGCCTCTATTTCACACACTGAAGTTACAGGAAATCAGTCTCTGGGACCTAGACTGAAGTGGAGATCCACCAGTGAGTCTTAGCAACGTGTTACCCTTGACATTTTCCCAGTTTCCACGTGTACAGTTCAGTCTCTGAAGCACCTTCTCATGTATTATCTCATTTGGTCCGAAACCTGATTAATTGGCAGGACAGGTGTGAAGTTACGGAGAGAAGTGTCAGGGCGTTTGATGACATTTTACGGTCATACAGCTGTTAAGATGGAATATAAATCACATAATTCAGGTTCAGTCCTCTTCTAGCAGCACTCGGCATTTGTGGGGTACTGAATGGGAGATTTCACAGGTATTCCTACACACTCTTCCCTGTAAGAGAATGACGATCTCCACTCATTACATTAGGAGTCACTGCGTCCCCTGCAGGTGGAGAAAAGCACATCTGCCCCATTAACTTTGCACAGTGGAAAGCGAATGACCTCGATTTATCCAAGTCTGAGCAGAAACTGGGAGACACTTTGTTCCTGCCAGTTTTCTCTTTCTTTGCCTCGAGACTGGCACCTCCCACGTAAAAATGGCATGTACCAGGTCAGGGCGGCTCTTTCACCCGGGTTCCGGATGAAAGGCTTTCTGGAGCAGAACAGTCTGGAAAGTGGCCCCTGCCTACACATGATGTGAGCAAGGAAAAGCTGACACCACAGTTGGAAGGGCAGAGCCTCGTCGGAGTGAACGAAGGTTCTTGTCTCCACCTTCAGAATGACAGCTGCTGGCAGGCAACCCCAAAGAAGCATGAATACAGAAACAGATCAGGCATATGGCTCAGCTGCGTTACCAACTGCACTGAGGTAACAGCCTCAGGAAAATCCTCATGTTCTCCCAGTTCAGGAAGATGAGCTGCCTCGATGTGGAAATGACCTTCCTTACTGCATGGCGTGAGGCATGGCATTTCTACCCCATCTCACTAGAAACTAACGACGTTAGGTATTGTTTCATGGGATGAATATTCTTATTAGAGAAAAAGAAAGGGGTGCTGTACAGGTGAGGCTCTCAAGATGTCTCACACCAGAACACACAACATGTAAAGAGGTAGACATATCTACTGCCAGTAGGAATTAACTCAATCTGTAGGTTTCAGATATTAACCACGGAAACGTGTGGTTGGGATGTTTACAAGGAGTAGAGCTGAGACCTTAATAAATAGAATCAGACATGTCTGGAATATTATGAACCACTTAGGCATGCATATAATAAAACTGTAAACATTACGGGATGTAGTTGTTATTGCAATTAGGGAGACAAGATGGAAGAAAGTTCACAAGGAAAGGAACCGGTGTGAAATTAAAAGAAGTTGGGAAGACCCACGTTCTTTTCATGCTATAGCAAGCGGCAAATATGTCATGACTTGAAATCTTTTAATTGTCTTAACATCTTTCTTGTTGTTATAACCCTCAAGGAAGCCACAAGCTGCTACAGAAAAATCTATAATAAGCATTTTCTAAATGATTCTCTATAATCACCATTTTGGTATAAAGGCAAGTTAATTTTATCCTGTACTGATGGAAAACAAGAAGGATCATCTTTCAGTCTTACTGCTATGAGAATTACATTGATGGAAGGAAGTGCAAAGCCATGATACTCAAACTGTTTGAATATCATCTAAATTACTTTTGAATAATTAAATATTACTGATTCTGCAATTGTAATTCTAGAGTATCAACTAAAATATGATTCTAAGTCTAAGTTATTAATAAAAGAATGACAATTTATACATGACGGGACCAGTCTGAGCTCAAATTTTGTTTTATGGAGACATTGCTACATTTATGAATTAAAGCAAGCAACAATCCGAATTGCATTTATGAGTTCAAGTAAGTATCAATTCTAATCACATGCTTAAAGATATTGACTTACACACTTGAGCAATAGAGGAAAATTCTCTATTGAACCAGTCTACCATGAAGTTTTCATTTTCCTTTTTTATATTTACGAAATTTTTTTATATTTAATTCTACTTTGTTTTTTAAATTTCAATTTATCAACTTTTAAAAAATGTTTATCAAAACCTTATGCACAAAGGCAAATTTCCATTTGAAATATATGTTAACAAGTTTGATCCCTAGAAATATTGCTTAAACGGTGAAAAGTATTAGTCCATATTTATAAGAAACTCAGCAGATAAAAGAAAAAAAAGAACTGTTAAGTGACCCCACAATCCCTTTTAGTTTTGCAAAATATTAAGTGCAAAATGTGAAAAAAATGAAAATAATCATCTCAGTCAAAATCACCTCAAAATGATGTGAGTTGCCTGTCATATCAAATATGACTTTTAGTTTCTAAATGCTGGGTAGCATGCTAATCAAGAAGATTCTTCTACAAAAAGAAGATTAAAGATGATTTTGGTTACCCCTGATGGAATGAAACAAAACAACTGCCAATGTTTGAAAGAGCAACCGGTATTTTAAATACCTTGTGCAAGAGTGATTTTTAATTATCAAGTACTACTTTTGAGAATTTTGAATGTGATTGAATTCCTTAAATGAATACTCACTGATATAGACTTATATATGTGTTTCTAAATAATTTACAAAGCTGGCATATTTTATAATTTACTTAATACATACTTTTTTAGAAACTGGAAGGGTATGTATCAATTTATTGACACTTTGGGTCATAGAAATGGAAATGATTTTTATTTTCTTTATATTTATATTCCAAATTTTATTTTACAGTTGTAAATAGATTTCAAAGTCCTCATATAATCAGCAATGTAAACAGCTCCCCTTGTCCTTAAGCCTTTTTAAAAAAATTTTATTGAAATACAGGTGACTTACAATGTTGTGTTAATTTCTGCTATACGGCAAAGTGATTCAGTTATACATAGTATATTACTTTTCATATTCTTTTCCCTTATGGTTTATCACAGGATAGTGAATATAGTTCCCTGTGCTATACAGTAGGAACGTGTTGTTTATCCATTCTATATATAATAGTTTGCATCTGCTAATCCCAAACTCCTAATCCATCCCTCCCCCACCCTCCTCCCCCTTGGCAACTACAAGTCTGTTCTCTATGTCTCTGAGTCTGTTTCTGTTTTGTAGATATGTTCATTTGTGTTGTATTTTAGATTCCACATATAAGTGATATCATATGGTATTTGTCTTTCTCTTTCTGACTTACTTCATTTAGTATGATAATCTCTAAGCCATGGTTTTAATTGACTAATATCTTTGTCACAAATGTACACAAAGTCCAATGGATGCAAAACTTTGATGTGTATATGACAAAGCAGGAAACTGCATTAGATATTCTTATATGTATAAGATATTATTTGTCAATACTAAGACTAAGGCCTCCAGGAAGAAAGAATAATCAACAAGTTCACATGCGTCTGTTTGTGCTGGTTCAGTTCTTATGGTGACTTGCTTCTGCCTTGTGATCATAACAGCTATCAATAACGTCTTTAAATCTTCCATTTCTCAACAGAAAACCTAGCTGAAATCCGCAACAGGGAATCATTTAGAAAATGCTTATTTGTTTAAAAATGAAACTTAAGGAACATGTCTCAGAATGAAAGCAACAAAACCAACCTGTTCATCATTGTTCCAAATGATGACTGATCTGGTAATGCTAATGACACATGGGTTTAAATTTAAAATTTATACACAAAACATTATTTGTGGGTAGCTTTGTAAAACTGTAATACAAATATGCTTCTTGCTCAATATTTAGTTATATCTCTTTTCCAGCCAAGGATCTCTTAAGAATGGAATTTTTTTAATTTTTAAAATTTTGTTTTTAAATTGTCATTTTATATTGGAGTATAGTTGATTTACATTGTTGTGTTAGTTTCAGGTGTGCAGCAGTGATTCAGTTATACATATACATATATTTATTCTTCTTCAGATTCTTTTCCCATATAGGTTATTACAGAGTATTGAGTGGAGTTCCCTGTGCTATACAGTAGGTCCTTGTTGATTATCTTATATATGATAGTGTGTATATGTTAATCTCAAACTCCTAATTTATCCCCCCCAACACCTTTTCCCTTCTTGACAGCAAAAGGTAATCATTCAAGATTATTGTCACCACTGATAGCTCTCAGCTCACGGTTATGAATGCACGCGTCAGGATCTTTGCCAGACATGTGACATGTCCTTGAGGATCTGTGCCAGAAATGAGGAAGGCTCCCCTGCCATGCTGTCCAGAACATTTAAGCAATGACCCTCATCATGGTTAGTGGCTGGCCACCAAAAGTCCTGCCTAACTCCTGCTAAGCTAACGTGGACCTTAACAATTGCTTATACAGATACACATAGCTTTTACAAGACTGAAATGAGTATCATACCATTGAGATCACAAATCACACAGAAAAGGCAAGAACGCTTGTAAATATGCTTTGAATTTAAGACAACCACCGTAGACATATTAATTTTGCAAATAGGGCAATGATCCCAGAACATAAAGCCCAACAGAGCTTAATTTCAAAAAAAAAAATTTTTTTTTTTTTAAACAATGTTAGCTCTCTTTAACCAATGAACCCACAACGAATTCTGTGACCAACGCAGGGATCTTGTGGTCAGCTCTGTTCTATGCCCTTAACAAATACCAGGAAAAGTGGATCAAGGTGAGGGCGCAAATCTCTGACATCTGCTCTCAGCCTTGAGTATCAGCAGCTACAATCTGTTCCATGTGGCAGCCCGTGTTTTGCGTGACTAAGTCAGTCTCGTCGCAAAGAAAAATCTGTGACCAAGAGGAGGTAGTCTACACTAGGTCAGGCACTCATGCGAGAGAAGTTCAGAACGGGTATGGATGGCTTTGTCATTCACGTGTTTGTACCCAAACCAAACACTCATCCCTGAAAGCCCAGTAGAGGTTGAGCCCAATCATGTAGGTCAGGAATTGGAGGACCACTCTGAATACAGAACACACCTGTGCGGGCCCCCAGAATGACCCTGACTGTGAGCATTCATCTTAACCTTATTCCCTACCATGAATTTACCTAATCGATCAGGAAGGCTGAAGAGTTAAAATTAGGACTGAACAGCAAGCAGCAGGAAAAAAAATCACAATCACAGACAGAATAATCATCCCTCACTAGAGGAGCTGGGAGGCAAAATGACAAACAGCAACGTCAAACCACACAATGTTCTACCACTACATTTGGCTTTTTTTTCCTTATAATTTTTAATAGTTATTTCTACTGTTTTCTCTAGAACTCATAAAACATAATGGTTCCCTCATCTCAGTGGTCTGTGATTTCTGAATTTGGGAACCAAGTCATGCCGCTGTTTCAAGCACACACCATCCCTCAGACATTGGCAGGTGAAATCTGATGGTGGGGAAGCTCTCGTGTTTTAATTGCTGCGTCAGTACGGCCAGATGAGGCTGGAGCAGCGATGCTGGGAAGAGTCACAAGATCGAAGCCGAGAGAAGGAAATATGCTTTTGGCTAGAGCGTGGCCGAGCTGGACAGGGACAAAGCCAGTGGACAGACCACAGCTTCATGAAATATAGAGTCCAGACATCCAGCTGGTAGGGATGGTAGGGGAGGTTTCTATTTCGGAAGCACTCGAGGTAAGAGGGCAGGTGGGGCCCCATCTCGCAATCACAACCGCGCTCGCTAAAATGACTTGCAGGAATAACGCACAACAGCATGGAGTTTCTAAGTGGCGGGACACAGGGCTCATCATTTGGCACTCCACTCAGCTCAGCAGGCTTTGCACGTCTGCGAGTTAGGAGGAGAAAATATGCTTCATTTAGGAATACAAGTGAGGCTCAGACGAGGGACTGTGTCTTAAATAGGGTCTGTTCGAACATGATTTCTTATGAAGTGGGAAGGAAACAGGGATAGAAGAGAGATGGCCTCCTTTCTGTGCCAGAGGTTTGGCCCTGGCTTGTTCCTGGCCCCCTGAGCTCACAGTGGTGACCTGGGCTGTGCTCTCTGCAGTGGTGACAACCTCATCCAATGCCAAGTCCCTTGCACTCCCGGTTCTGTGTGTGGCTGGATACAGGGCCAGAGGAAGGTGGCCAATGGCAGCAGGGTTGTCAGCTGCTGAAGATACAGCACAGGCCTCCCAAGGACCAGGTAGGACTGCAGAGTCACCTGAAATTAGCAAAATGAGGCAAATATGGGCTGAGAATGGCAATGAACCATGACAAGCTCTGTTTGCCTGGAAACTTTTGTATGTGATCATTTATTACTGGTCCATCCTCCGGTTGGATCTACTGGAGTAAAATTGAAAATAGTCATAAAGGAAACAGCATCTCCGAAAAGAGAAATCTGCAAATAATGATGCTTCAATTACAAATGAACTAAAAAACTATATATATATATATATATAAAAATAATCTCTTTCAAATCCTTAACTTTCACCCTATTATGTGAGCATTGCCTCATTTCACTGTAGGTAAGTAGACCTTCTTATACATGAAATGCATACTTTTGGGCTTCCCTGGTGGTGCAGTGGTTGAGAGTCCGCCTGCCAATGCAGGGGACGCGGGTTCGTACCCCGGTCCAGGAAGATCCCACATGCCGTGGTGTGGCTGGGCCCGTGAGCCATGGCCGCTGAGCCTGCGCGTCCGGAGCCTGTGCTCCGCAACGGGAGAGGCCACTGCAGCGAGAGGCCCGCGCACCGCAAAAAAAAAAAAAAAAAAGCATACTTTTTTGAAACTTACTAAGATACAAGTTAAATTACTGTGATCTAGCACCACATTTAAAGCAACTCAATGTTCGTGTCTAAAAAGTAGATTATTTACCCTTCAACTTTATTATTTCCATTCATTCATACATTTATTCATTCACTCAACCAATACTGGTGGAGTACTTTGAGTTCCAAGCAATTTAACACCTAGGAGTTCACTGACTA
Source organism: Globicephala melas (assembly GCF_963455315.2). Taxonomy (NCBI): domain Eukaryota; kingdom Metazoa; phylum Chordata; class Mammalia; order Artiodactyla; family Delphinidae; genus Globicephala; species Globicephala melas. The sequence continues at coordinate 8,245,597 of NC_083334.1, read as the reverse complement.
GAGAAAACAGGATCCTTGCATTGAAGCTTAAATTCTATTGCTGGAGGGGAAGAGGGGGTGGGGAGGTAGATAACAAGCCAATGAGTCAATATAAAATAATTCTGTTAGTGATAAGTAAAAAAAAAAGAGAAGAAAAATATATTTGAGAAAACATCAGTGAGCTAGGGGTTAGGAGTGCAGGGATGCAGGCTGCTCCTGTTTTGTAGCGTGGTCGGGGAAGGCATCGCTGATAAGGTGCCAGGTGACCAGAAGTGGGATGAAAGTCAAGGAGAGGTGCCTGTCCTTGCTGGAGAAGGATGGTCCAGGTGATGGCTCCGAGGAGCGTGCTTGGCGTATTCAAAAGGAACAGCCGGGGGCCAATGTAGCTGGAATGAAAGACAGGAGGCAGATGGCAGGATAGGAGAACAGACCCTGGAATATTTCACAGGGCAAGGTGATGAGTTGGGCTTTTATTCCAAAGGACATGGAGAGCCACAGAAGGGTTTTGAGCAGAGGAGTTCAACGATCTGGTTTCAACAGGCAAACAGCCTTGCTGGCCACCAAAGCGAGGCTGCTGCTGTGACCCGGTGAAGCCACGGTGTTGGCTTCAACGTGTGGTAATAGAGGTCCTGAGAGGAGAGTGTTTTCTAAACCTGCTGTGAAGGGTATCTCAGCCTGTCCCAGCTGCTGCAACGGAACACCACAGACTGGGTGGCTTAAACAACAGAAATGTGTTTCTCATAGTTCTGGAGGCTGAAGTCTGAGATCAGGGTGCCTGCCTGGTTGGGTGACGGCTGGTTTATAGACTATCAACTTCTAGCTCTGTCCTCACATGCTGGAAGGGACTGGGGAGCTCTCTGGGGTCTCCTTTAATAAGGGCACAAATCCAGTTCATGACGGCCTGTTCATGAGGGCCCCATCCTTATGACCTAAACACCTCCTAAAGGACCCACCTCCTAATACCACCATTTCTGGGGGCTAGGGGATGGGAGAAACACATTCAGGCCATAGCAAAGGTAGAGCCAATGTGATTGGCTGTTGGATTGAACATAGGATCGGAGAGAGTCAAGAAAATGACTTATTATTCAGGGTGATCAAGTGTTGAATTTCCATAATTCGCACCAGCACTGTAATTAAAGACTACTCTTCAGCATCAAGGTAAGGAACTCTAGTATGAATCTATATTGTTAACAGTTAATTATCTTGAACAATCTTCACAATAAATTTTTAATTATTATTTATAAAACAAAGTCCTCAAGTCTTCCTTGTGGAGTGACGGAAAGTACCCTTCAGGCATTTACAAAGTTAAATATGCTACAACGTGTTTTCCATCATGAGTTAATGTATTTCCTTAACAAGTCTGCTTTCAGGAGGTTGGGAAATACCTAGTTTAATGTGTGATGCCCTTGAAAACAGGGCAATGATCCATGGGCTGAAGAAGTTATATCCTACAGGATTGGGAACTAGATCACATTCACCTGTTTATTTTAATTTACCATTCAAAAATGTATTCCCGTTAAATACTCTGAATCTTATTTGACTGAATTCTGAAAAATACTGCCATTCTTTACCTTGTGGAGGTGTTAAAAGGAAGGGGCCACACTTGAATGACAAAGAGCATGAAATCAGAGCTGGGTTCAAATATGGCATCTCCCGCTTCAAATTTGTGTGCTTTTATTATTATTATTATTTTGTGTGGTACACGGGCCTCTCACTGCTGTGGCCCCTCCCGCTGCGGAGCACAGGCTCCGGACGCGCAGGCTCAGAGGCCATGGCTCACGGGCCCAGCCGCTCCGCGGCATGTGGGATCTTCTCGGACCGGGGTACGAACCCGTGTTCCCTGCATCGGCAGGTGGACTCTCAACCACTGTGCCACAGGGAAGCCCCAAATTTGTGTGCTTTTGTTTCCCTATTGTTGAGATGTTAACTCTGGTGATCCCAAAGGTCCTTCCTAGCTCTCATATTTTATATTGATTAATATGTTAATTCAATGATTTAGAAAATAGATATTAACTGTTTTCTATATTTTGCTAAATGCTATGTATATAAAAATGAGTAGGATAATCAGCTGCTGACATCATGGAGTGTGATCTTATTGTCAAAACAATGTATGTGGGGCTTCCCTGGTGGCGCAGTGGTTGAGAGTCCGCCTGCCGATGCAGGGGACGCGGGTTCGTGCCCCGGTCCGGGAAGATCCCACGTGCCGCGGTGCGGCTGGGCCCGTGAGCCATGGCCACTGAGCCTGCGCGTCCGGAGCCTGTGCTCCGCAACGGGAGGGGCCACAACAGTGAGAGGGCCGCGTACCGCAGAAAAAAACCCCAAAAAACAAAAAAACATATGTGTAAAATTCTATCCTTAATAGGCCAGTAACTTCCAAAGATTGTATGTTGTTCATCTTATAAGAGAGGTTGCCAATGTCAGAACAACTAAACATTTTAAAAAGTTAAGTAAAGGGGTTTGGATGAAGTACTACAACAGAGAATGAACAAACTTAAGATCAGTATGGGAACACATACAACTGAGCATAAATCAAGGCCCTGGGATTTCTGTGGCAAAAATGGCAGGGTGATGGGATGTGGGGCATTCATCAGCTGAAATAAGAGGAACCAGCCCATTTAAAAGGAAATTACTATGTGTGTAACGGCATCACTTTGCTGTATACTCGAAACTAACACAACGTTGTAACTCAACTATGTTTCAATTAAAAAAGGAAATTAGTATTTACATGAAGAACATTCAATACCTTCAATAGGTTTGCAAAAGCTAATAGGAATGACTATTGCTTTAAGGCACATTTCCGCAAAAGAAGATGACGAATTGTAATTTCTTCTAAATTCTTTACCATAAAGACACTCATTTCCTTCCCCATTGTTCTCTTCAGGAAAAGTGCATCATTTAAATTCCAATAGGTTACCAATATCTTTTGCTTTTTTCTTTCTACTTTCTACTACCCCGTTTGAAATTAGGATATAAAGGAAGACTTGAGAATCTCAGAAAGAAGTATTAACAGCTAAATTCTTTAGAGATCAACCGAAACTCACTCCTGAATCCATGAAATTGGGCAACGTCCTTCTAGTACTAGATCTTAAAAAGCAGATGGAGTTTTAAGCATGTTACATGCATTAGAATTATTTAACCTTCCTAATAGCCTTATGTATAGAAAGATTCAAATATATGTTCATTTTACAGATGAGGATGTAATGCCGAGAGGTTAGGTGTCTCCTCCAGGGACAGAAGTTAATAAGGAGTCAGAGGGCTTCCCTGGTGGTGCAGTGGTTGAGAGTCCGCCTGCTGATGCAGGGGACACGGGTTCGTGCCCCGATCCCGGAAGATCCCACATGCCGCGGAGCAGCTGGGCCCGTGAGCCATGGCCTCTGAGCCTGCGCGTCCGGAGCCTGTGCTCCGCAACGGGAGGGGCCACAACAGTGAGAGGCCCGCGTATCGCAAAAAAAAAAAAAAAAAAAAAAAAAAGGAGTCAATTCAGAACCAAAGACAATGTGACCTGCTCTGCAATACAGGTTCAAGTTCTTCGTGTGTGCACACACATATATAACCCCATAAACATAACTTATCTCCTGTTTTGTCACTCATCTCTTCCTTCTGTTTTGGTAAATACAGAAGATAACTGAACTTCATGTCAAGGAATCTAGAAGCACCCAATTAGAGACAGACCATTTGATTCAACCAATGAATTAGTTTCGTATTCATTCAAAAATTAATGTCTACGGTTATAACAGCTTTTAAAATGGTTCTCTTGACTAAACTGCCAATTATACAAGTTGCTTAATCTAATAACCCTCCTCATGTTGCTTTTGAGAAGAATCTGGGTTGGCATGCACACATATTAGTATAGCAACAGCATGCATGACAAAACCTTACAGAATTTTGTTTTTTTAAATTATTTGAATGGTATTTAATTGTCCGTGAAGAGTGATAAGAATAAAACCCAATGACAGAAATCACACTTAATGAAATTTTGCTTTTGAAACTAACAACTGCGTGCTTCCCTTGGAGAACAGCAGTAATTTATCCCTTGAAAAGTAACTGGCTTTTGTTTTTATGGTATAATTACAATAACTTCAGATAAGTAAAAGGATGTCATAGAGACATGCCCCAGAGATAATTACTCTTAATATTTGGTTGCATGTCCTTCTAGATGTCTATCCATAGGTTATGTGTCTACAGGCGTATAGGCATGTGAGTTTTAAATATAAAGGAATTTTTACTGTAGGTACTGTTTGCTAATGTGTCTTTCACTTAAGGTGTTGTGAAAATCTTTTCACATCAATAAGACCTTTCTTGTTCTCATAGACAGAACAGCATCCCACCTGTAGTACTCCACTGATGCCTCCCAGTAAACACCTGGTTTGTTCACAATTATTAAACGTTTTAAACACCACTGCAGAAAGCATCCTTGAACATACATCTTTCCTCAATTGTTTATGTTTTTAAATAACCTAGATTTGAAACTTGTGGATGAAACTAATCAAACTTATTAAGACTCTTCATACATATTGCCAAGTTGCCTTCCCCCAAATATTTACACTTCCCCCCCACCCCAAAGGACGCTAATCACTCTCCCTGTAATCCTGATAAATAAGTCATTTTAAGAGAAAAAGGGTTCTTGTATTAATTTAAGATGCATTACCATCATGACTAAAAACGTTACCTTTTCACATTCTTCGTAATTTTATTCCCTCGCTTATGAGTTCTCTTCAAAAAGCAGCAAAATTACTCAATACTTCCCTTCTGCTTTGTTACAAATATTCTAATCTAATCCCAGTTTAAAAATGGTCATTCCTCACCAGGCATCAAAGAGCCTAATATATTTAATTTGCAGCTTAAATGTCAACTGGAAATCAGTAATCCATTTAAATTCTTAATAAATTACTTGTGAATGTCATCCTGATTTTGGCAAAATTTGCCTTTCTTCTTCTATGTGCTCAGTTCAGAAATAGAAAAATTTTAATAATTTAATCTGAATGGGAAGAAGGTCATGTTTTCCTGCTTCTCCATCAGAGGCCCAGGAGGAAGAGGGCTGCAGAGAAAGCCGTCTGCCCTTCGCACAAGGGTGCTGCCCACCGTGGGACCAGAGAGGGACAGTGAACTTGAACGTGGCAAAGTCTGTAAGGTGGAGGTAGGCACACTGACTTAATCATTTTTATTTTTTATATCACTATAATTACAGCACAGCTTTCTCTGCATCGAAGAGGTAGAGGAATTGCTGAATGAATGACTATGTGAAGCTGGGCCAGCGACTCCCACCCGAACAGTGAGGACCGAGGAGGCTCACTGGGGGGAGGGGGCACACCCACATCCACTGGTTCCACCTGGCAGCTGACCCAAGCCCACATCACGCATCCTGTCCACAGGATGTCAAGGCCGGTGGGTGGGTGTGGGTGTGGGGGTGGGGGTGGGTGTGTGTGTGTGTGTGCACACAAGTGTATTCAACAAACAGCAACATGGGTCCTATAGCCTGAAGGTCTGTGTCCCTCCAAAATTCATAAGTTGGAAACCTGCCCCCCAAAAGTGATAGTGTTAGGAGGAGGGGCCTTTTGGGGATGATGAGGTCATAAGCGTGGAGCCCCCATGAATGGGATTAGCACCCTGATAAAGGAGACCCCAGAGAGCTCCCTCACCCCTTCTATGGGAGAACACAGTGAGAAGACACCATCTATGAACCAGAAAGCAGGTCCTTACCAGATACCAACCCTGCCAGTGCATGGACCTTGGGTTTCCAGCCTCCGGAACTGTGAGAACTCATGTCTGTTGTTTACAATCCACCCAGTTGGTCCTCTTTAGTTACGGCCACCCTGGTGGGCTCTGACAAAGAGTAGTTGGCTCTCCTTGTATTTGATGCAATTTAAGACACTAAACAATAGCATAAATCTGACTAACCCAAGGCACACAAGAATATGTAGTTATGGTTTCCTGAAGTGACAGGAGGATGCTTTATGTATTAATTAGGTGAAGCACTGATGACGTGACAGTGATCAAGACCTAATGGCAAAAATGCTCCAATAACACGGAATAGATTCCCCTCAGAATTCCAGTGTTTAGTCATCTTTGTGTGGCTGAACAAGTTATGTATTGGGTGGGTTCTTTGTTACTATTCCAGGCCCGCATTACAGCTGAATCCTCTCTCACACACACGGTTCTAAAGGAAACTTATTGCCCTTCACAAAGGGAGTAAGAACTACCCCATTTCGGGAACTACAGGTAATATTTTGTAATAACCTATATGGGAAAAGAATGTGAAAAAGAATGTATGTATGTATGTATGTGCGTATAACTGAATCACTCTGCTGTACACCTGAAACTAACACAAGATTGTAAATCAACTATACTTCAGTTTAAAAATATATATATATATAAATCTGAAAAAGAACTACTCCATTTCATTTAAGTAATGCCCAATCAGCGAAAAGAAAAGGAATTTGTGGCATATATAGAAATAATTGTTTGTAATTCATGACAAAGTGATTGCAACAGGCTTGTAACCGGTGTTTCATGAGCATTCACTGCTGTGGACAAGACCCCACGGCAGGCAAGGTCAAAGAGTTATCCCATTTCACCTCCAGATCCTGACACACAGGAAACCTACAGAGAAGGCGGGGCTTGGTTGAGGTCACCCTGGTAACAAATTAGACAGTGGACCTGGGTCTCCTGCCAGGCCTGGACGTGCAACCCCAAGTCCTACCTATACTACAGAATATTTCTCTAGAGGAGGAAACTGCAAACCAGAGGCATCAACTCACATGCTGCCTAAAGTCAGATGGTGGCTAAGCAGGTACTTGGATTTTTCCCCCACTCTCTCTTTGCTAAGTGATTTGAGCCAGGTTTGCTTGATGACCCTTAATGAATTACACGCAACAAGGAGTCCATTTCCTGTCAAATGGCAAGGGTGACTCATTCACAAGTGAAAGAATTAGAAGTCTAAGTATTCATTTGGGTCCTTAACTGATATATTTTCTCTTTCCCAGCATCAGGATCACAAAGAGACTGGGATTTATATGGGAAATGTTACAATGGTGGTGTTATTTTTGAAGGCACAAGGCCTGCCTACTGCCATAAAAACGCCTTTCATCAATCTACTTCTGGGCCTGTGATTTCGCGTTAGAAAGTATCTCTTTTAGACAACAGATTTTAATGACCAGGAGTACTTGTGAAAAACAAGGAGGAAAAATATCCTAAAAATATTGCATGCAGAGTTACTATAAATAATAAATTGGGCACAGAGTTGACAGTTTACTTACAAACCAACGTGAGAATTATTAGCGGCAATGAGGGCAACAAGGACATGCGTTCTGACAAGAAAATCAGCTTCACAATAAAATACATTGTTTGGAAAGAAAAAGGGCATTGGGGATCAGCAGAGGGCACAGGATATTCAGAATATGGCCTAGGACCAATTTGGTTTCTTCACATTTGAGTTGGAGGAACAAAAGGGCTGCATGCAAAAGTTAAAGCCTAGTAGAAAATCCTTTCTTGGAGGTACTATCCCCACTGTTATCACTGTACTTCATATAGAGAGAGGGGGAGGTGGGCAGAAAAGAGCCCAGACACCAAAGAGGAAAACCCAGGGTTCAAGTCAGCCCCTATTCACTTGCTTTCTATCTATGCCCAAGAAAATTCTTTCATCTCTAAACTGATTTCCTTATTTTTAAGACTGAGATACTAATGAGGATTTAGTAAAACATCACAATTGTCTAGAAAATAGAAACCACCAGCTGAAAGTTAGCTGAATATGATCACAGACACACGCACACAGACGCACACACACAGACACACTTACATCCTGACTATGGAGACAGTATTTTCTTAAAATATTCAACTGAGCTGAAAAGATGAAAGTTTCTCACTCAAGAGGATATTTTAAAATACAATTATGTCTACAGCATTTAAAATGTATTAATTTTACTAAAAGAAAACCAATATACACCTTTTATAAAAATAACTAGTCTTACATGGAAACTAAAAGCTATACAATCTTCTCTTTAAAAATTGTTCACCAATCTCAGATCGTTTTCTAAAATGTTACTAATTTTCTCTGATTTATCTGAAAAGCCGTCATGTTTGTAGCACAAGGTAATTTAACCTGAAAATTAGAATTGGTGGACTTTAATGACTTCACACTTGTTTTCAGGTAAGAAACATTTCCTATTTGTCTCAGATCCACAAGCCCATACAATCTATTAGTGCCTCCATAACACTATGACATAAAATAAATGGGGCACAGGGAAAAGGAAAAGCAATTACCTGTTTCAAATCTGTTATCACCTTTGAACTCTCAATGCAAAGAGATACAAAAGCGTGTGTATATACACAAGGGTCCACACAAAGCACACACATGCCTACACACACACAAGCGTGTACACATGGCACAGAACCTAGAGCAATTAACCTATCACTCAACAGTCTCTTCACATTGGATTTAAACAGCATTTCCCTCGAAGGTTGGAAGGCTCTCGAGTACATGTAACACACAGCACTATGGTTTTTTCCCGTCTTCATATGCAGAAGTTATGTCTAAAGCTAGACAGGTATTTTGAAATGGAAACCAGTTTCCTGACTTAGATCACAGAAACTGAATTGCTTAAATATTTCTAATTCTTCATTATAAAGTTATCAGACTATTAAGGGGATCCAGTCACTTATTCGATGCTCAACATATATTTGAGAGCTCACTTTGTCTTCACACTATGAGGATAGAGATCTAATACAAATCAGAAGTACTACACCTAAACGTCCTTAGTCAACGAAGCGTTTTTAGGATTTTGAGGTGTTATTTCCTTACATCATCTCAAGCACCCAGACTAGCTTGTTAACTCCAGACAACTGTCTTTATCATAGTGCTAAGACTATATAAACAAAACTCCAGTTCGGTGCATAGCAGTTCAGTGCTGAATACATGATTGTTGTAATCCTGTTCAAGATTATCTGTATCAACCGTCCTCTCTCTGATCTATCGCTGTTTCCAAAGGACTCATTTTTAACTGTATCCAATAAATTCAGAGTCCCTAATAGTTTGTACGTTACCCTTTAGAAGCTTAGATTGAAAACCCAGCCTGAGACATTTTCAAATTGCAATATTAAAAAAAAAAAAAGTACCACTATTTCAGTCAAGTAATTCCTAAAACAATCTTGGAATGAAGGAAACGTAAATCTACCCAACATTCTGGAGTGTTCCCAGACCACCTGTCTAAAGTCAAACTGCTTAGAAGCCAGGCTAGAAAGGGCTTCCTTTGTGGCTGGTAAAAATCAACTCAAAGTAAGCCACGTAACCAAAAAGTCTTGTTTTTGCGCTCAAGTTCCACATTCTACATCTAAGTATTTTGAGACTTGAAAAAGCAAGAGGAATGGCTGACCCATCCCTTAAGTCTGCCCTGAGCTTCCAAGTGAGTATTTTTCTTCAGGAAAAAAAAAAAAAAAAGAAGACGACGGGGCCCCATCTACCCCTTTCCTTCTGAACTTCATCACATGGAGGTGATTTGAAGAAGCAAATCACCACCCCCGATATTCAGTGCAGCCCAAGAACGCTGACTATTTAATTTCTATAAGAAAAATATTTAAGCTGGTTACAAACCACTTTTATGCTCTCCCTCTGTATTGATGATGCTAAACTACACTAAATAAAAGAATTTTCATTCCTCCATGTCAGCAAAATATCATTTGATAATGTTCAATAGACCATAGTTAAAGAAACAAAACCTAAAGTATAAGAAAAAGAGTCTAGCAATTAATGAGTCTACAATAGACACCCCACCATCTGAGAGTCGGCTAATATTGAGTTAATCCTACTTTAGAAGTATCTTGATTCATCTGTTATTTATCATGTGGGAAGGATCATGACTACGTTTTTTTTCCCCCCAGAATTCCAGCATAAGTGCATGTCTACCCTGCATTATTTTGAGAATCCAAAGGAAAAAGTTAGACAAGAAATTCATTTTTGTCTCTTGAGCTGCTGACAACTGTTCAACTTTTAATTAGTTTGATTTAATCTTATGTTGGATATTAATAATAGGCCTATTTAAAAGCCAATGGCAAATTTATTCAAAGCAGCTTAAAATTTTACCTGATATATTCCTTAACACTCCATAAATGATTTCTAATAGGTTTCTAAATTTTTATTAGGCTTGTTATTTTAGAAAGAGATTTATGACTAATTATGCGATTTTTAAAAATTTGAAACATGTTACAAACTTTTTATGGAAACGAAGACAAGCTGTATGTTTGTTATTGCCATCTGCTCTTTTGCCATTTTGATTTATCCCAGCTACTGTGCACACTTCTATACAGATAGATAAATATATATAAAATCGTTAGGTGCTTTTAACTTCTTTCCTTTGATAAAGTATAGAAATTGATACAGGTTTTACCAAAAAATTCCAGATGGAAATGAAATAGAAACCAGAGAGGATTCCAATATTATTTAATAGAGCCAAAGATATGGCAACCCTGTCATTCTTCTGGGTTTCTAAATATGTAAGACTGATCTTTTTGATAAAGTCTCTCTCCATGAACATGGCGTGTAAACACCTAGGTGAGTCACACGTCAATTAGACTCCACTACTAGGTTTCAAACTGGATACTGCTTCCAGGCAGCGCTGTGACACTCTCCCTCCCCATCTATGGCCCATTCCACGAACAACCCCCCTGAAAATGTAAAGTGTTAGCAATAAGGACCTGGGTGCACTGCTTGGTGATCCCTGTGTTGGAAATGCTCTTCTGCAGACCACCTTCTGACTAATATCTTACAGCTCACAGGGCGACCCCTCAATCTGTCCTTCATCACCCCAGTCATTCTCTACCACTTTACCTCGATTAATTTCCTTCTCAGCAGGCATCATTGAAGAGTATGTTATTTGCTTGTACATTTTTAACTGTCTATTATTTTGTCTCCATGAGAGTCTTCCTTCTGTCTCTTCTGGTTTATCACGTCACCCCCCCGTACCCAGACCAATGTCTACGGGATTCCCACCACGGGATAACAAAATAATCAATATTTGTTAACTGAAAAAATTAGTATTGATCTTCTAAAATATATAAAATTTGGTAGATTTTCATAAGGTTTCTCTTGCTTAGTTCATCTTTGGACAATCCTTAGGGTCCTAGGATCACTTAGAATATGCACAGTGATGACAGATCACTACAGTATGAAGCTGGATTGGATTCTGCAGGAACCGCCAAGTTGCCAAGGGTCACATCAGCGGTTCCTGTGCCTGAAACAAAACAAACAAATCTGGAGACCATTCACAGGGTCTACTCTAGGTGACTAACCAGTACCTTCCTCTGGAAGGATCCATCTTAAAGAACTCAAGCCCATATCTTATAAACACCCTTCCCTACTTAACCCTTTTGAGATACTACTAAGACTCATGAATACAGTGTCCTCCCCCAGAATCAGGAAATTCAGTGAATTCAGCCCTGCTTGTCGCACAGCTTGAAACTCAGGTGGTCTATAACTGAGCATCCTAAATGGAGAAAGATCTGAGAGGGCTGTAGCGGAAGAGGAAGAGTGGGCAAGACACATACGGTGCTCGGACAGAGCTGAAGCCTAATTTATATTCAGGTTGGGGAGCCCAGCAAAAGTCTCAGAATAGGGTTTTCTTCTTGTGTATTTATTTCTGAATCCTTCTGCTCTTCTACTTAGCTTCTCTTATATCCAACGGAAGCAGGTTTTGATGTGTTTGAGTTTCATAGCCAGAAGCATCGCCTTGAGGAGGGGTTAAATTATTATTTGTTGTGTCTGTTATTATTTTAGCTGAAGTAGTAGATCCAAAATGCAGTTTATGGACCATCTTATTGTTCTGAAGAGAACTGGGGAAGACCGTCGTCACTGCCTTTCCAGTATCACGGGGAAGCCCGAAACGTATTTCTGACTTCCATCCTCACAGAAAATGTTACAGGATCTTTCACATTACCTTACAGTTAATCTATAGCATTTAAAATGCTAGTGCATGAGTACTGGAATAGACACAGTGAGCTAGAATAAATTCTGCAGGAAAGAAACTGCAGGAACAAATCCATTTTCTATTTCTCGCAGCGACAGCATTCGTTTCAGTAACACCAGAAGGAGATTAAAATAATGCACTTCCTGTTTCCAAAAGGATTTACCTCCCTACTCAGGCATTTCTTCCCAACAGGGATGCCAAACAAATATCAAAGGATCAATAACCTTGTTGAATTTCACTAGTCTTTTGACTTGGATTTAATCCATATGAAAGAAAGTAATGATTTTCTTTTTTTTTGGGGGGGGGTTGTTCCAACACTTAATTATTGATAGCTTTTAATGCTGCTGAATATACTAAAACAATAGAATTAATGGTGCGTAGCATGTTCCAAATAAATTTCAATTTATCGCTCAGGGACTGGCAACATTTAACACCAAGACTGATTTTCAGTTCTGAGTTATTTGTGTTTCCTTCCATGAAAAAGTAACCGGATGGTGGCTGGGGTGATGGCTGTGGGTGTGGTGCAGGTGGCCTGGGAAAAGGCCCACTGGACCCGTCATTACAAACCATGGCTCTAACTTAAGCCCAAAGTTCCTTTGCATCCTGCACTGCCATTCGGAGTACTCATGATTCGTCCACGGAATAGATCCAGGCACATCTCCCTCTCTATCGTCACACGCACTCTGTTCTCGTCACATGGGGCGCCATGTTATTCAAGTTCTCCTGCTTTAAAAACATGTCTTTTCTCCCTCTTCTCTCTCTTCGAGAGGAGGCTCCTGGAAAACCAGGCAAAACCTCGTAACCTTGTTGCCCATATAAATTAACATGATTTCTTGTACATACTAGTTGCAAAACACATTTTCCCTGGAGTTAAATAACTTTATAAAAAATGAATTTATTGGCTAATTTTGGGGCAGATAATAGCATAAATATTAGTACTGTGCCAATCAGATCTACATTTTAAGAGTTAATGTTTATATTTATACACTGGGAAATGTGCATCGGCTGCTGGAAGAGGAATAATACATTCATAAACACGTTTCACGTATGCATTTTATTAGATCATAATCACCATGGTGAATTAAACCTTTAGCCACACAAGTGTGTTTCTACTCCTATTCATAGTTACAGAATCGTATTGTTAGTTACGAGAATGTAAGTTTTTCCTTTTACAGTAGTAGGTCTATAAAGACTTGTCTCAGTTGTGCTTAGTGTGGAAAAAATAGTCATATTAGACAATATGCAGAAATGTTTGAAAAAAACTACTGAATAAAATTAAATATTCAAATTCTACCATTTCAAGAAATATAGATTATATATGTATATACATATATATACATACATATTTAAAACAAATATGCATATATTATATACCTTGCCAAAGTTAAATGACTTGCCCAGCATCTAAAATTTAGTAAATGGTCATGGGTGACACTTTCTTCTATTTAATAATGGCTCAGGTATGGGAAAACAAACCCAAATTGAAAAAAGAAAAAAAGTTTCAATAAATGTAAGAGGATAAAAATCATGCAGAGTATATTCTGACTACAATACAGTAAAAGAAGATGTCAACAGTAATAAAATCACTATAGAAACCCCATGTGTTTGCATGGAACACGATTTTTTTTTTTTTTTTTTTTGCGTTACACAGGCCTCTCACTGTTGTGGCCTCTCCCGTTGCGGAGCACAGGCTCCAGATGCGCAGGCTCAGCGGCCATGGCTCACGGGCCCAGCCACTCCGCGGCATGTGGGATCTTCGCGGACCGGGGCACGAACCCGCGTCCCCTGCATCGGCAGGCGGACTCTCAACCACTGCACCACCAGGGAAGCCCCGAACACAATTCTTAATTCATATGTCAAAGATGAAATCAGGAGACAAAGTAGAAAATATTTCAAACTAAATGACTACAAAATACAACTAAATTATGACAAAATGTGTGACACAGATAAAATAGTATTGGGAGGGAAAATCTTTATCAAACAAAAGATCTGACTCAGCGACCTTACATTTTACTTAAATTGCTAGAAAGAGAGCAGAATAAGCCAAATTAAATATAAGTAGGGAAATAAAAGAAATGCAATTTTTAAAAAAGATAATTGAGAATATAATAAAGACAAAGTGTGGTCTTTGAAAAAAAGAAAATTGACAAAACCTTAGCTAGAAAGAAAAATACAAATCACCAATGTCAAAAATGAAAAATAATTTATCACCAGACTGTACAGACATTAAGAGGATTCAAAATAATACTACTTCAACTTTGAACCAACACATTTGATAACAGATTAAGTGGATATCTTGGAAAATATTTGACTAAAACTGACACCAGAAGAAATGGAAAATCTGAATAGCCATGAATCTAGAAAATGCATTGAAATTTTTTTAAGGATTTACCAAAGAAAACTGCAAACACAGATGTTTCTCTGCTGAATTTTGTCAAGGAATAACACCAAAATTGCATAAACTGCTTCAGAAACGGAGGAGGAGGGAATACTGTTCTACTTGAGTTTTTGAAATTACCCTTACAGCAAAACCTGGAAAAGTTTACCAATAAAAGAAATTACAAACCAAAATTACTTGTGTATATACACAGAAATTCTTAATGTCAAACCAACCAATGTGAAAGGACAGTACCTTATAATCAGGTAGACTTTATCCTAGAATGCAACGAAAGAGTAACATTTAATAAACTAATCAAATTGGCCATATTAATAGAAAACAAAAAAACTGCCACCATGTCAGTTGATGCATAACAAGCACTTGATAAAATTAAACTATAATTCATAATAACACCCTCAATAGGACTTCCCTGGTGGCGCAGTGGTTAAGAATCTGCCTGCCAATGCAGGGGCCACGGGTTTGAGCCCTGGTCCAGGAAGATCCCACATGCTGCGAAGCAACTAAGCCCATGCGCCACAACTACTGAGCCTGCACTCTAGAGCCCACGGGCCACAACTGCTGAAGCCCACACGCCTAGAGCCTGTGCTCCGCAACAAGAGAAACCACCGCAGTGAGAAGCCTGTGCACTGCATAGAAGAGTAGCCCCTGCTCGCCACAACTAGAGGAAGCCCACACATAGCAACGAAGGCCCAATGCAGCCAAAAATAAATAAATTAATTAATTTTTTAAAAACCCTCAACAAACCAGTAACAGTAGAGAACTTAACTGATAAAGGACATTTATGAAAAAATAAGAACAAAAACAAAAAAAAGTACAATCAATATATTGGTCAAGTTCCAGTCAGGAGACAGAAACTGCACCAGTATTTTGAAGGGGAAAAATTTAATGTAGAGTTGTCTCCAAGCATTTTTTTCTTGTAAAGTATGCTTGATGAACATTATTTTGTGTTAGGAAGCAAGAAAATCTGAATTTGGTTTAATAGTTACATACTCCTATTTCATATTACCTTGAATAAGTTTGAAGGTTTAGTAACCATCACCTGCACTACAAGAGTTTGACATCTCACCTTACTGAGTCTTTGAGATAAAAAGAAAAAAAAAAAAAAAGAATTACTAGCAGAGGATTAACCACAAAGAGGCAAAAAGAAGTTTAAAAACACAGGAACAGTAGAAATGCAGAGCAGCTTTAAGGCAGGGTAGAGTAAGTACCCGAGGAAGGAAAATATAATAAAGACTGCTCCCACCAAGCTGAGATTCAGAACTTGTTGGGGGAGAGAGTAACTAGTGGTCGACTGGACAGTGGAAATGCTTGCCGAGGTTCCGCCATTCAGAGCTGGCAACCAGGAATGTGTGTGTGGAGTGCTGGCGAACCTGGAAGTCACCCCAGGAGGTGCTAGAAAGCTCTGAGGAGGGCGATGCCATCTGACATCCTGCACAGTGCTGGCAGCCATGTGACCCAGTAGCAGGGACCAAGAGAAACCGTTCCTTCCTCCACTAATGCACCCACAGAAACTGGCAAAGCTTAACACAGTGCCAGCTGGCAGGTGAGAGCTGTTCTCAGGGCACAGCTCTGGTATCACAAAGCAGGGAAAGAAAGGCAGATTTGGAGACGAGAGGCAATCCACTGGTAACCAGCAACCAGCACAAGCAACGCCATCTATAATGGTCATTAATCCACTGGTAACCGGTAACCAGCACAAGCAACGTCATCTATAATGGTCATTAATCCACTGGTAACCAGTAACCAGCACAAGCAACGTCATCTATAATGGTCATTAATCCCCTGGTAATCAGTAACCAGCACAAGCAACGTCACCTATAATGGTCATTATTTCCCTTCTTTCGCCAGAACCAAGGCAAAGATGGTCACTTATCATTGTTATGCAACACTGTGCTGAATGTTTTAGCCATTTCAAAACAGTCCAAAAAAGGAAAGGCCAGTGGGAGGAAGTGGAACTGCCCCTCCATGCAGAACCATTGTTTACATGAAATATAAATCCCAGAGGACCTTCAAAATAGCTACTGGAAATAATGAAATTTAGGAAAGTCACAGGATACAAGGCTAACATTATATAAAATACCAATTGCATTTTCATCCATTATCAGCAAATAAATAAAATAATAAATAATAATATAAATAAAATATAATAAAATAATAAATGAAATAAATAATAAAACGATGGCATTTATAATAGCAGCAATACACTAAAAGTAGTTACAGCTGAATCTAATTTAACATTTTCTGAGAGAAACTAAAAACGACCTAAATACATGTAGAGAGAGAATGTACTCATGTATTGGAAGCCTACTGCTAATATGGTAATTCTTCCCAAATTTGTAGATTCAAAGCAATCCCAACCAAAATCTCAAGGGAATTTTTAAAGACGTTGACAAGCTAATTCTAAATGATTCTATGAAATTCAAAAGACCTAGAATCACGAGCGCGCACACACACACACACTGGAGTACCTACTCTACACGATTTTAAAACTTCCTGCGTAGCTACAATAATCAATACAGCAAAAAGACAAACAGATCAATGGAACAAAATAGAGAGTACAGGAATAGTCCCTGACATATGTCAGAAGTTGAATTTCAGCAATTGGGCTAAGTCAGTTCAAAGAGGAAATTGAAGTCTTTTCAACAAATGCTGGATCAGCTGAGTATCTCAATTTAAAAAAAAAAAAAAATGTGCATCAATCCTTACCTAGCACCATACACAAAAAATCAGCTTTATAAGAATTACAGTCTTTTCAGTAAATGGCGCTGTAACAATCCGCGTACAAAAAGATGACTTCCAAAACAATTTTATTATGTGATATGAATTAAAGTCAAAATGGATCATAGACAAATCAAAGAGCTAAACTATTAAACTTCAGAAGAAGGTATCAAGGAAAATGTTTCTGATAAAGTATGCAAACGTTTTTTGTATTTCACATAGTCATAAAACAATAAATATATTGTTAAATTGGACTTTATCAAGATTAAAAACAGTTGTTCAAAATACACCATTAAGAGAATGAATCTGGGAGAAATTATCTGTAACACATATATCACTGGAAGAAAATTTTAAGAGACATGTCACAAAGGAAGATATATGAATGACCAGTAAGCACATGAAAAGATACTCACATTAGTCATCAGGGAATGTAAATTAAACCGCAATAAGGTAACTCTCCATTACACACTCATTAGAGCGACCAAAATTAAAAAGCAGATATAGCGAATACAGGCAAATGTGTGACGCAGCTGGAACTCATAACTACTGCTGGCAATGTAAAAGTTTACACCCCATGGGAAATGTTTTGGCCATTTCTTCGAGTTAAGCTTTATCATATGACCCATCTATTCCACTGCTAGGTATTTGCCCAAAGAAATTAAAACAGTTGTCCAAAATACCATCTCCAGTTTTGTGTAAAGAAATCTAGAATGTTCCCCACCCAAGTTGGGCTATTTACATACTAGAGTTCTAATTCAGAAACACAAGATTTTCAGAAAAAGTCTTGGCAAATCCACTACCTAGTAATTATACAAACTTTATTCATTTAAAGTGACTGAAAACGTAAATACACGATATGACAAACCATATCATTGTAATGCAAGGTATAATAAGAAAAGGCGAGCTCTATTCCAGAAGACACCTTTGAAATTTTAAACCTCTCCATTTTCAAAGGGAAGTATCTGAACCCTGCCAAGTTCCCAGCTACTTTGGGGCCAGGTGTTTTGCGGCTGTCTCTTCTCATTACTCTAGAATTACCAACACATGGAGTTGACAAGGCTGGGATTATTAATTAACCTTCTAGGGCAGAGGTCACAAGCTGCTGCTACCCCTGTATAGTTCCCGCACTGTATTTTTTTTTTTTTTTTGAAATAAGAAAATAATGAGCGTCAGGCCGCAGAGGACCCTCACGTAAGCCCACCAGATACCCCGGTTGCTGTCAGCTCTGCCCTCCCTCAATGGCCTGTCCACAGCCATCATCTCTCCAGACCCGAGTACGAGGCTCTCCAAACCCCACTGGCCCCTAGTTCACGCCAACCACAGACCGTGTCACTCTCCCCTGCCCAGGTAGCTAAAGGGGAGGGGACCGAAGTTCTGCCCCGGCCTGGCACACACAAATCTAGCCTGATGGAGGTGGGCCTCCAGCTCCGAGGCACAAACCAACTTTCCGAAGCAGCAGCATGAAGCCCAACGGTGGCTCAGTGCTCACACCAGATCCAGGAGCCTTTCCCACCAAAAGACGCCTTCCCAGCACAATGTGGATCCAAGGGTAAACACGGCTCTTACTCGGGAACCCAGGGTGGCCTAACCAGGACAGAGGCTCGGCTGGTCCTCGGGCACCCAGGGCTCCCCACCCTGGACACTACTCTCCAGAAAGAGCTGGGGTTTGGTCAGTTCAGTACACCTCAGGCAGCCGGCGAGGAAGTCGACGCAAACGTACAGTCACACATAGAGAAAAACCCAGGAACTCACTTGCATCCTTGGGCGTGCTGTTCCTCCGGACAGCTGCGGGGTGTCTCAGTGCTTCCCAGGAAACCACCGCGGGGTTCCTGGAGTCCTTCTCCTGGAGAGTAGCCTCGGGTCTTGGCACTCTCCCGAGCCCAGTCGACTTTCAGCCCCTCCACAGGGGCCCCTCCAGCAGGAAATCTTCTTTTGCACACCGTGGGGCACGTCCGCAGGCCGGGGCCTGGTCCTGGCGGAGGTACTGAGGGCCCCCCAGGAAAGCAAACAGGAGCCCGGAAGATGCGCTGTGCAGCTTGGGGCCTGTGGGGCAGCAAGTCTGGGTCCCGAAGGAGGAGGGCGGGAGAGGATGCCCGAGATGCGTTGACGAAGGCGGGCGACTCAGAGAACCGCAGAGTCCACTTGGGGAGCCGCCGCACGGATCACCCTCCCGCCAGGAAGCCGAGCTCAAGGGCTCTCGGGAGACGTGCGCGGCCTGATTTAACCTCTTACCAATCAGGGAAGTTCCCTTCATCAGGAAGTAATTGGAAACTGCTGTGGCTAATTGGAAGCCGCCCCAGCCAGTCAGGCCCGCGTTTCTGCTTGGCGGCCATTGGCTGTAGCTGAGGAGCTGGTGCCGCGTTGATACTGACCACGACCTCACCAGGAGGTCCCGCCACTGGCTTACACCTGCTCTGTTTCACGTATTCGCATCGTCCTTCTGGTTCCAGCAGGCCTGGGAGTTCGAGGCCCTGCTCTAACAAGTGGCAAAGGAAGACGCATCAGTCACAAGGGCGCCCCCCTTGGCTTTTGCTGGTAGTGCGGGTCCATGGGGATGGAGGTGGCCTGGGGTTCAGGCACCGGGGCGCCTTGACACTGAAAAGGGATGATGGGGGATAACGGCCACGGAGGGTCCGTAAACAGCTGTGAGAAACAGAAGCTGCCTCCTTGAAGGAAGACACTTTGAGAAACTTTCAGGAGGCCCCCGTTTCGTTTATCTCAGTTTTCCTCTTTGGGCTGAAAGGTGACAGGTTGTACGAAACATTCACTTGTATCCTTTCTTGCGCACTCTCTGATTCTCCCTCTCGAGGGGAACATACCCCGTTCATTGGGGGACTGCTTCCTTGAAACAGAGAGCCAGCTATACAGATTCTGGGTTTATACTAGTGATTTCTAAAATAAAAAGTAACAGATGTTGGTGATAAAGTATACGTGAGTAGTACTGGTGAGTAGCAGTCTAACTATAGCCACGACCCTGCGTCTTCCATTTGAGGGTTTAGTGTGGGATCAATACAGTCTTTGAGCTTGGGAAGTTGTATTGACAACAAGGTTCAGAGACAAAATTGTCTAATCCTCCACTGATTGTGAAACAGAGGCCAACAAGAACTGGCCTCTGGGCAGGAAGCCAAGGAAATCCAATTAGGGTCAGTGACCCAGGGGGCAGAGGTTGGGAGGGCAGGGCTCCAGATCATTCTGGAAGTTCACACAGGCAGGCTTTATTCCCCACTCACTTAAGGACCCTCCCCAAGCTGCCTCCCCCTCAGGGCAAGTATGAACCACAGAAAGGCTGTGAGGGTTTTATTCACTTATATCTACCACCTGGAATCTATGAGCAACTTTCCGAACCCTGCTTGAGTTAATACTTCAGGTTCTAAGAGGTAAGGCAGGGGAGATGTGAGCCAGGACAAAACTGAGGTTCAGAAAAGGGCCAACAGCTCCGCTCCTGGAAACCTTATTTGAAAGAATTTTCTAAATTTAGAGGCTTCTGGGCTGTAAACACTCTTAATCGCTTATACAATTTTTATATGTAATACTGCTGCCTAGTTAAATGCACAAACTCATAAAATGTCTAAATATCAAGTTTACTCCAGGATAACAGTTTTTAAAGGTTTGAGACAAGATGGCTTCTAAGATAAATATTTGCCTTTTGATTATTTTTCAGTACATTCAGATACAAAGTCGATCGTATTTATACGCACAGGGTGGGTGACTGTTTATTATAGTAAAAGAAAGAATTGTTTTAAGTTCTAAGTCATATCCTATTCCTTTTTTATTAAATTTTGTGAATTGAAAGTGTATGACACACTTTTGTATATAGCGTCCACTTCTTTACAATTATTTTGTAAACAACTAATGTACATTTATTCAATCAAAATGCACTGGTTTAGTGTGTTCTAAGTGTTCAGCTTCTGTTGGGGATAAAAGAATAAATCAGTACAGGTGTTGCTATCCAAACACTTAAAAGGGACGGGGAGAGAAAAAGTACATTTTAAACTTAAAAAAAATCATTCACCTACAAATCTAGTCATCCACACAAAATTAATTTAAAATCTTGGAAATTCTAAGAAATCTGATTATTTATAGCTCCTTCTTACTTTTTACTATGGAGAGCTTCCCAGTAAGTCATTTGAACAGACTATTTTTGCAGATTCACTATTATACAGAATAATAAAATTCAATTAATATCTTACCGACTTTTGGACACTTTATGTTTCTTTTCCCAGAAACCGAGGACTGAAATAATAATAATAATTTTATTTCCTTTTGAGAGAGAAGGTAAAAATGATTCTTGGTGAAATTTGATGATACGTAATACGGTGGAAATCCCATTTGCTTGCTGACACAATCCTGCAGGAGACCCCATCATTTTCGATTACTTCAATCAGTCCATCCGCCTAGCTACCTCTGCACAGCAGAAATGTAACTGTCAGTTCCAGAGAGTTCTCATTTACCTTTTTCAGCTTGGGTCTTCGCATAAAAAAACAATATTGAGAGAAATGTAGAGGCCAGATATACATAGAGGTACAGGTATAGATGGTTGTATACAGATGGTTTACTGCTGTAAACAGGGAATTTTCATCCTTGGCATTTTTGACATTTGGTGGAAGACAATTCTTTGTCATATGGGGCTGTCCTACGTGTTGTCCTGTGTGTTGTAGGACATTCATCAGCATCTCTGTACTGTACCTGCCACATCCTAGGAGCATCCCCACCCAACTGTGACAATAATGTCTTCAGACATTACCAAATGTCCCCTGGGGCATAACATCACCCCTCGTTGAGAAACACTGATATAAATATAGATATAGATTAATAGATGGGAGAGAGAGAGAAAAACATCAAAATGGAGATATTCATAGGCACAGAGAGAGAAATAACTACCTCCACAAGAATTCCAAAGACAGAGCATATACATACTTACAGAAAGAAACCACCCAAACGCTGATCCAAATAGATACATGCCCCGCCAAATGCACAGCAGCACTATTGACAACAGCCAAGATATAGACGCAACCTAAGTGTCCACTGACGGATGAATGGATAAAAAAGATATGGTACAACCAGTCAGAATGGCCGTCATCAAAAAATCTACAAACCATAAATGCTGGAGAGGGTGTGGAGAAAAGGGAACCCTCCTGCACTCTTGGTAGGAATGTAAATTGACACAGCCACTATGGAGAACAGTATGGAGGTTCCGTAAAAAACTAAAAATAGAACAACCATACGACCCAGCAATCCCACCACTGGGCATATACCCTTAGAAAACCATCATTCAAAAAGATTCGTGTACCACAATGTTCACTGCAGCACTATTTACAATAGCCAGACATGGAAGCAACCTAAATGTCATAGACAGATGAATGGATAAAGAAGATGTGGCACATACATACAATGGACCATTACTCAGCCATAAAAAGAAATGAAATTGAGTTATTTGTAGTGAGGTGGATGGACCTAGAGACTGTCATACAGAGTGAAGTAAGTCAGAAAGAGAAAAACAAATACCATATGCTAACACATAAATATGGAATCTAAAAAAAAAAAGGTTCTGATGAACCTAGGGGAAGGACAGAAATAAAGACACAGATGTAGAGAATGGACTCGAGGACACAGGGAGGGGGAAGGGTAAGCTGGGACGAAGTGAGAGAGTGGCATGGACATACACACACTGCCAAATGTAAAATAGATAGCTAGTGGGAAGCAGCCACATAGCACAGGGAGATCAGCTCGGTGCTTTGTGACCACCTAGAGGGGTGGGATAGGGAGGGTCGGAGGGAGACGCAAGAGGGAGGAGATATGGGGATATATGTATATGTATAGCTGATTCACTTTGTTATACAGCAGAAACTAACACACCATTGTAAAGCAATTATACTCCAATAAAGATGTTATAAATAAATAAATAAATGAATAAATAAATAAGATATGGTAAATATATACAATGGAAAACAACTCAGCCATAAAAAAAGAATGAACTTTTGCCATCTTCAACAACATGGATAGACCTGGAGGGTATTATGCTTAATGAAATAAGTCAGACAGAGAAAGACACATATTGTATACTTTCACTTATATGTGGAATCTAAAATATAAAAGAAACACGTGAATATAAGAATGAATATAACAAAATAGAAACAGACTCACAGACAGAGGGGAAGCTAGTGGTTACCAGGGGGGAGGGGGAAGACGGAGGGGCGGGATAGGGGTAGGGGATTAAAAGGTACAAACTACTATGTATAAAATAAATAAGCCACAAGGAATATAGGCAATAGTTTATAGTAACTACAAACGGAGTATAACTTTTAAAAATTGTGAATCACTATGTTATACACCTGAAACTCATATAATATTGTACATCAACTATATCTCAGTTCTTAAATAAAAGGGTAACAACAACAATAACAAAACCTCCCCTACCCCTAGCCTGCTGTGAACACTAAGAGAGCCATACGTTTTCTGGATTAAGGCAGCATTTTATCTTGATTAAAATTACAACAGCTGGTAGGCAGCCCTCTGGGAGCCCTCAGGGTGGACAGATGCCTTTATTCTCCTTCCCACAGCATCCTTGAAATCGCTACATCATGCTGCAATTATATACAAGAAAGGCATACGCCGGGTTCCACCATCATCCAGAATTTGATGTTTTATTATGAGATTACATATTGTTTATTCAAGAAAATAAAATATTGAGTGAAATTGGACAATCCAATACTACTGTAATTTATAAATGTAAAATATAGTGAGAGATCTCTTCATATCAGCAAATAAAGATCCCATTCATTATTTTTAATGGTACATTGTAATACATATATCCTCTAACTTATTTAACTAGTCTCTATAGAAGGATAGACATTCTTGAGTTTGTTTTTAATACCATCAAAATGCACCCATAAGCATTTCATTCCATGTGTTGTGTCATATTTGAAGGTAATTTTGTAGAATAAATTCTTAGCTGGACTTGCTGAAGGAAAGAGCTTGTACATAATTTTTAAATTTGAGAGAAATTTCAAAATTCTATCCAAAAATAACTGCTGCAATTCGTAATTCTACCAACAGGATATAAAGGCATTTGTCTAATACCCTCAAAAACTCTGAGTTCTCAAAAATTTTTAAGTTTTGCCATTCAGACTGGTGAGATATATTGCATGACTGTTTTAATTTTCTTGAAATACACTTATTACTATGGACTGTTATATTTGAACTCCTTGTTCATACTTTTACCTGGTTTTCTATTAAATGATTTATCTTATTGCTTATAGTTCTGAGAGTGTATGTTATAAATTAAGAAAATAACTCCCTGTGTCTCACACTACTGTAAACCCTTTTTCTCGATTTGTCATTTGGCTTTTGGCTTTTAAATTTGAGGAAGTCAAATTCTTCAGTCATTTTCTCCATGACTTCTAAATTATGTGTACTGAAGAAGTTCTTTCTGGTATTTTTATTATTGCATATTATTATTTAAATTGATGATCCAACATATTTATTTTAAGTAGTAAAGACAAGATTTTATATTATAAAGTTGTGTCTCCTTTCACGTTCCCATGACCAATACCTCAAAATAGCTTTGTCTGCTGAAAATGCAGTCCTGTCGCAAAGCATTTATTAATCTTCTTTTTCTTTCATCCTCTTTTTGAAACTCTGAATGCCTTTCCATATGTCTACATTTATGCAAGAGAAATGTCCTAGGAGTTGGGGGCTTTGGGAATATTTTCCTCACACATATATTTATGATTATTCAAAAGACTCCTTTGCCCATATTAATATGGTTTGCTACTTTCAAAATGACCAAGATACTGAAATGAACCATCCATTTTTGGCTCATGCAAAACCACCACCACAGCATGAATGGTAGTGGTCAGAATTCAGATACATGTGAAAACATGCTTACAGTTTTGCAAACATAGTTCTACCTACCTCCCTTAAGTGCTTTATATTTTATCTCCAGGATTTCTAATTACTAGCAACTTAATCATTTTTGTTAATAAATATGAGCCTTATAAAAATATATACACAGTTTTCAACCATATTAAAATCAGCTCGGGGATGATACGTAAGTACATATTTATACAAATACAAATATAAACATATGTTTAGGCCTCATCCTTGAATCTCTGATTTAACCGGCCTTCTCTTCCACACTAGCCAACTGCAGACAACCAACTTAAAAAGAATAAATAAATTAGTGGACTCTGCCTTACCCAATTACTATCAACCTTGCCTATGAGTTGCTAATTCAAAGCATATGCTGAGAAAGGAAATTTGGAAGCTGTATCAAATAAAATGATTTTTTAATTTCATCATCTTAAAACATGTACATAGAATAATCATCACGGCTGACAGATGCACAAACTCATGGGAACATGATAGGTTTATAGGAGATGACCTAACACTGCCACTGTCCCCCTCAGCACCTCTGCACCGTGCCCACTAGGACAGGGGGCCCGGTTTGATCAAATCCCTAAGCATTGGTTGGGCTACTGGGCTTTGCCAGCCTGAGGCTTCAGCCCTGTGGGCTTCAGCTCCTCACGAAGGCTATAAGGCCCACCTCTCTGGGGCCCTCCCTCACTACGTGTTGGTCTGATCATGCCAGCCATTCCTTCTACTCCCTGACCCTGTGGCTGGCCGAATGTGATAAGATGGCAAGACATGTCTTTGGTATGAGTATGATGTTCCAGTCCCTACAGAAGCTTTTATACACACTTCCTCCTATGTTTCTCAGAGTCTTAAATGGGGCATGAGTCACCAGCCAAGCTAAAAATAAAATGATGCTTTGATTTTTATCTGACTACGTGTCTGTGAACGGTTCCCTCAGAACCTCATAATGGCAATGGGGGACAGTACGGCAGAATTTAGACACTGCCAGGCCTCTAGTCTAATTTAATCCAAATGCAACTGAAACCCCTTCCTAGCCCTTAAAAGCTCTGAAGTTCTAAACATCACCGGATATAGTTAATATTATACAAATTTCTTTGTTAACACATTTTTTCAAAAAATGGAAAAAACTGATATTTTTGCATCACTTATTCATGATTTACTGATTGTAATGGCTCTATAACATTCATCTCTTACCTCTTCATTACCATCACTGCAGAAATTTAGGGGTAATCTTGTAAAAGTCAGAGAAAGATAAAGCCAAGATAACTGCCAAAGCTATTTTCTTAGGACTTGTATTTTACGATAATCATGGGATATACATACTGATTTTCCACATTTGCATGGTACAATTTTCCTTCATAGGTTTATTTTTATTTACTTTTTGAGGTTATAATGGGATTTATTTTCCAAGTTTGATATTATAATGTTATCATAATTGGAAACTGATGTCAACTTCAATTATTTATTTATTTTTTTTTTTTCGGTACGCGGGCATCTCACTGTTGTGGCCTCTCCCGTTGTGGAGCACAGGCTCCGGACGCGCAGGCTCAGTGGCCATGGCTCACGGGCCCAGCCGCTCCACGGCATGTGGGATCCTCCCGAACCGGGGCACGAACCCGTGTCCCCTGCATCGGCAGGCGGACTCTCAACGACTGTGCCACCAGGGAAGCCCCAACTTCAATTATTTTTGATTTGGGGACAAATCGAAAAAACACGACTTCATATTTAGAGAACATCTACAGGATATAAAAGTCTCTCATGCTCACCTAGAGGAGAGAGTTATATTAAGTCATGCTGGCTTGTACACAGAGAGCACAGAGAGGAGTGGTCCTGAATCAGGAATAGCTTAAATCAAAATCATTCCATGAAGATTTATTGACTGTATTAAAGTCATATATGTCATCACCAGAGAAGACAGTCGTGGCACATTTCTTGCCCTTGGAGGATGTATGTTCTATTTGTCATACTAGAACACAAAGATATACAACCTTCCACAAAAGGCAACTTGAGAGACAGTGTGATTTCAAAGGAGTGCTTGATTCAAGATCTATGTTAGTTACAAGTGCTAAAGGAGTTCAGAAAAAAAAAAAAGACTTCTTTGGTGGGGTTGTTTTTTAACTTGGGATGCACAGGGCCAATTTCTTGAAATAAATATAATGTGAAATGGGTTTTGAAAGCTGGATATAATGTAGGCAGGCAGAGGGAAGGATGAAGAATATTACAGTATATTATATTCTCTTGTAAGGTCAGCTCAAGGAATAACTCATAGACCCATTCAGCTAAATATGAAAACTCCCCTAGCACTATAGCCTGAATGTCTGTGGCCTCCCAAATTCATATGTTGAAATCCTCACCCCCAACATGGCGGTATTTGAAGGTGGGAACTTTGGGACGTGATTATGGAGAATGTAGCCCTCATGAATGGGATTAGCACCCTTTTAAAAGAGACCCTGGAGACCTCCCTTGCTCCTTGCACAGTATGAAGACACTGAAAGCCTAGATTGACACAGACAGCCTCTAGGAACCAAGAAACAGGCCCTCCTGAGACACCAAATTTGCTGGTACCTTGATCTTGAACTTTCAGCCTCCAGAGCTACAGGAAATAAATCCCCACTGATTTTAAGCCCCACAGTCTGTGGTATCCTATTATAGCAACCAGAGTGGACTGAAATACACAGGGAAAATATGGAAGAGGCGGAAGGCCAGAAGTGTACTTTGCACTTGGTAGGGTTCCTTGAATATCGGGGTCACGTTGACTAGAGTGCTTATCTTACTGGCAACATAGAATGAGGACAGGACTGTGGTAAATGTTTCAGAATTAGAGGGGGGTGAGCCTGGGGCCAGCATATTATCATCTCCATGTACCGGTCAACCTGTGTGCATGGGTCAACCTCGCATAGAATGGTACTTCGTGGAGTGTTTTCTGTGAGGATCAAAGCAGGTTGTGGTTTATAAAGAGATGTTGCAAAATAAAACATGTAGGGTTAGACTTCTGTGGAGGTCTGAGAATCAGGAGGAGGTACGGAGTCAATATGGCCAGAGATTCAAAAAATGGCAGGAATATGACAGCTCATAAAAACCAGTGAGGGCAGGACTTCCCTGGTGGCGCAGTGGTTTAAGAATCCGCCTGCCAATGCAGGGGACATGGGTTCGAGCCCTGGTCTGGGAGGAATCCCACATGCCGCAGAGCAACTAAGCCCGTGCGCCACAACGACTGAGCCTGTGCTCTGGAGCCCGTGAGCCACAACTACGGAGCCCGCATACCACAACTACTGAAGCCCATGCGCCAAGAGCCCGTGCTCCACAACAAGAGAAGCCACCGCAATGAGAAGCCCGCGCACCGCAACAAAGAGTAGCCCCTGCTCGCCGCAACTAGAGAAAGCCCGTGTGCAGCAACGAAGACCCAGCGCTGCCAAAAATAAACAAATACATAAATAAATAGATTTATTAAAAAAAAAAACAAAACAGGAACTAGGGTTTTAATTCTAGATCGCTCAGGAGCAGATTTCTATTCCTAATTTTGAGTTTAATATTTTCTCTTGGGCTCACAAGAAGTCTTAATTTCATGCTCAGTATTTACATACTAAAAGTTAATTTATCGATGGAGACATAAATCATATATGCGTTTGTGTTATATATACATTTTTGTTTCCTTTAAAGATTTCTTGTTACATAGCGTAAATCATATATTCTTACTAAATTTCAAGTTACAATGTAAACATCTGTAATTCTAACCTCCAAATTCTGTTTTGTTAGTTGGGGATTACATCTAAATCATATGTTACTTATTAAAAGTTCTCTACTGTAGTTACACAAAAGAAATTTCTTTATATAAAATGATCAAGTTGTTAATATGTTTGTTTTTTTGTTAGTGCACATTTTGAGCTGATAAAAACAGCGTTTGTACAGAAGTAAAACAACTACAAACCATGAAAGCTCTAAGCGATAACTTTCCTGACAACTCAGTGAATCAGCAGCTCACACATCAATCCTCTCACAAAAGTCCCTTGGTTTGAATTCCAGAGCTGCTTTAAGTGCTGTGAGTTAATCGTATTTGAGAAATAAACAACTGTTCCAAGATATAATGGGAAACAAACAGCATTAGAGTCTCCACCTCAACCCTGTTAATTAGATTTCAATACTATTTATAACGATTTTGCCCATCACCTAATGTTGAAATGTTGCAACCTGCTCACACATTTGCCCTAATAATGAGGAAATTTCCTATTTCACAACATTATTTATTTTCCTATTTCACATCATTCTTTATTCAAATTTTATAATTGTAGAGACCTATACTGCTTGGCAGTCATTACTGGAATTCTGCTTCTGATATGTTTTGCCAATTTGTTAGGACACCTGGCACGCAGGCGCAGCAACGAAGACCCAATGCAGCCAAAAAAAAAAAAAAAAAAAAAATTAAAAAATTTAAAAAATAAATGAATTTTAAAAAAATGAAGCTGTTAAAAATATATTAAAAAATCTAAGTGAGTAAACATACATATAACTCAACAATGTTGATGAAGCTTTCTGAGTCACAGCTATTAATTTATATACTATTCACAAGTACCTCAGGATAAAATACAATGAGTCTAACTGTTCTAACCTTAATATTTCTACTGCTGATCCTGTTATAATACTGAAGATGACAGGTATGCTGTTTTCTAAACTTTATAGTTATTAACCTATAAAGTGATCATAATATCAACTTAAGAACATAAGAGAATACTAAATTGTCCAAAGACAGGTAGTTGAGTAAATTAACATTTAAGACAGGTTTCCTTTAGAATAGGATAGAATTATAGCAATTATAATAGAGGAATGGAAATATTGACAGAAATTTTTTAAAATTTTATAAGCAGTATGAGTTTAATTACTTTGGAAACACTCCTCTTCCCCCGCCCCGCCCAAATAATGCCCGAACCTAGAAAGGTACATAAATATGACCAAAAATACTTCAAAATAATAGATTTGAAGATCATTTGTAGTTTTCCCCTCAGAACATGAGCGCTTTACAGCTGGACAGTAAATTACAAACCATATCCAACAGATGATCAATCTGGTTGCGTTTGTGACGGCTCCTGGGAAAGTTTTCTTGTGGGCGCTCAGTGCTCTTCCTCACAGAGCAATATTTTTTACTTTCATATGCAATAGGCATTTGTCTTTCATTGAAAGAGAATGAGTTACTTTTTAAAACAGAGGCATATGACTTAATATTTGAGTAAACTAGATTCTCTATTTTTTGTCACAATGCTTTCTATTATTACAAAACAGCACTATTCCCTAGTAGAATCTTTTGTGTGGATGAAAAGTTAGTAATAGTTAGAAGAGCATGAAAGAGGTTAAGGCATTTTGCATCAAATTAGCAAGGACTGCAAATATGGATACTTTGTCCAAACATCCAAATGTTGGCCCACACATGTCAGACAGGAAGAAAGAAAGTTTACCTAACAAATCCATAAAGGAGGTAGCTGTATGCAATATGTCTCAGAAAGGGCAACTGGAAAAGCGTTTCTAAAAACAGACAGTAACAGTGGAGATGACTCAGAAAAAACTACAAGGTATTTTATATTTGAAAATGCATAAAGAAATGAAAATAAAATATTTGAAATATATTCAAATTCTATACTTAACATATTGACTATATAGTTAATATATATTGATATTTATATATATTAATATTATATATTTATTAATATATAATACTAATATATATAGTATTAATCTATTAACTAGATGTAAAAATACAATTATGCATTTTTATAGCCAGAGATTTTTCTCAATTCACAAAATTGTAAATAAAGTATATCATTTTTGTATATTACTGCTAAGATTAGCATGAATGCCATTTTATTCATCTAAGCAGCACAATTCCTTCCGCCTACTGTCAGTTTTTCTACAAGACCCTATATTCAACAAACTTAATCTCTAATGTAGAATTTTAAAACCAGAGGATAAAGTCTTATTTGCCGTATATGTATATATTTAAATATGTTCATCAGTTTGGCTAAGAAATTCCAATTTCTTTGAAAGGGATATTCCTCATTCTTGGCCAAAATTTAACAAAAAAAAAGATGACTATATTTGTACAGGTACAATTTTTTTTTCTTGGTGATAAATGAAAAATATAACTTAAAATCATCCCAGAAAATATTTTTCTTTCTTCATGGTAAAAAATCATAGATTCAAAGAGAAAGCTAATGAGGAGTGGAATATTCTATGATGGTGCGAACCAAAAATTCTCCAAAGAGTACAATGTTCTTTCATGTTTTTACTCCACCCACCTCCTATGTTCTTTGTATTGAATATATTCTCTGACAATATCAGGGTTCCTTTTGTTGTTCTTTAAATTGTGCTCACTTTGTGCTTTTTCTCTCAAATCCACAGTTGCTTAAAAACAATGGTGTATCATAACTTAAATTACCTTGGTAACACTGTTTTACAGATCTTGAACAATCTGATATGTATTAACGAAGTCAGTGATTGCTTTCAATAAGAAGTTACGTTCTTAGGGATTGAAAGAAGTGTGCACAAAGCTCCAGTCTTTAATTTTTCTTTATAGTAACTAAAATGTTCTTTTCTGAAAATTAAATTCAAATGTTAATCCCAATTAAGTTTCACAATCTGAGTATGTCAAACCTCATCTATTATAGGAAGAGCCAACACTTTACCTCACTTTCAAATTCCCTTGTTGGAGCTGTCCATCATAAACCGATAAAATATCAAAATCTTCTTCAAGAGCAAAGGTGTGGAATGACAATTGTATCCGATTGCGTTCTCCCGTGATGATAATCCAGGTGCAGTTAGCATAGTTTGGGTAACCATGGGGAAACCCTGGACTCTCAATGGTGCCATTGGGACCCTGGACTAAGCCTCCACAGTTCTGACCTGAAAAAGAAAACACACCAAAAAGCATATAAGTTTGGCCTATCTTTAGTATATTCTTTTAAAAATTTTCCAACCATTTGGTAATTGTTTTTTGGCCACACCATGTGGCTTGCAGGATCTTATTTCCCTGACCAGGGATTGAAGCCAAGCCATTAGAATTGAAAGCCCAGAATCCTAACCACTAGGCCACCAGGGAACTCCTTGGCCAATTTTTATAATGACTTATTGTGTGAGCCTTCATGCACAAATACTGAATGATAAATTGTAGTGGTGTTCTCCAGTGTTAAAAGATAGAGAATAACTCCTCCCTAAAAAAAAAAAAAAAGAGAAGGAAAAGAAGGAAATATACATTTGGGTACTCATATTACAAATTTGGGGAAATTTTTTTTACATCTTCAGCCATATCAGACTGCCACATTTGTGAAACAAAGTTGGTGCCAACTGTCTGCACATTATCATGAGGAAACACTGCCCACAAGATCCTTGCTGGGGAAATTAAATTGACAGATAAAAAAACCATTAAATCACTCTCTAAATACATACACAGATGAATATATCTAAATGAGTGCGATCTGAGGTACGTACTATGAAGACTTAGGTAAAAACCATGCTCAAACTTCAAACTATTTGCACCCACATTGGTTAAAGTCCCACAAAGCCAAAGAATAAAATGAGACCACGGGGAATCTTACCCAGTTGAAAACAAAAGGTGTTAGGAGAAATTAAATTATGCGGAAATGAAGGAGCAAGCCGACCAGCAAAATAAGGGCCCTCCCCCCTATGGATGTCTTCCTGTTTATCTGGTGGGATTTACTGGATGACAGAGAAGGGAGCTGTTTGTTGAAATGATGGGCTCCACTAAAGAAAAGGCTCAGAATCAGGAACGGGTGAGTTTAGGTTTCCTTACTCAGGTTTGTAGGGTAACCCACACTTCACTCACCTGTCTTATTCTTGCTTCTCTTAGAGAGAAGGAATTATGATAGCTCTAATGTTCAAGAGCTACATATTTGATGTTGTGATTAAAGTAAGAGATATTTATTTGGTTTTGTCCCCTCTGGCACAGAGCTCCTTAATCTCTTGGAATTTCCTAAATGAAGGGGGTGGTGGTGTTTTGTTATGTTAAGGGAGCACATTTTGGACCACACACAGGGATGGGGCTGGTTGCCAGGAGAACATCACCACGTGATTACAGGGTTGCAACTTTCAGTCCCAACCTCCTGACTTTTAGAGGGAAGGGGGGAGGGGCTGGAGGTTGAATCAATCCCAATGGACAATGATTTGATCAGTCATGCTTGTGTAATGAAGCTTCATCAAAGACCTCAAAAAACGGGGCTCCAAGAGCTTCCAGGTTGGTGAACACCTGGAAATACTGGGAGACCGGTGAGCTCAGAGAAGGCAGAGGCAATTCTTCATCTGGTTGTTGACTCCTATCCTTTAATAAACCAGTAATCTAATGAATAAACAGATTTCCTGAATTCTGTGAGCTGCTGTAGCAAACTAATCGAACGCGAGGAGGGAGGCCTGGGAACCTCTGATTTATAGCCAGTGGGTTGGAAGTACAGGTAAGAACCTGGGCTTTCGATTGGCCTCTGAAGTGAAGGGCAGTCTTGGGGACTGAGCCCCTTACCTGTGGAATCTGATGAGAGGAATCGTAGGACACCCACTTGGCGTCCTGAGCATTGCTTGTTGGTTGGTGTGCGGAACCCTACCCTACGGGTGGAATTGGGTGCAGGACCCAAACAACAAGAGAAGGGGAAAAGATGGGAAGGGCGGGTGGGTACCACAAAGCCCCCTCAGTTGCTGAGCAGGCTGGGAAGTGTTCCCCAGAGCTGGTTCCAGGCTCCCTCAGCCCCTCAAGATGCTGTGGCATGGACTCTACCATCGGGCTCTCCTGGCAATTCTCAGATTTCATGAGCAGTTCCAAAGAACTGGACCTTTTTTTGTCAATTGCAGTCCTGGGATGCTTGCAAGGACCTTCTGCTAAAAGGACAGCATCAGGGAGGTTAGGAACAGCCACACACCTGGACCACGGGATTGTATTGTTACCACTGGACAAACCCTAAAATCCCCCCCTTCCCAACCTCACCAATCCAACTCCTTTGGAGTATAATTGCTTTACAATGTTGTGTTAGTTTCTGCTGTATAACAAAGTGAATCAGCTATACGTATACATACATCCCCATATCTCCTCCCTCTTCTGTCTCCCTCCCACCCTCCCTATCCCACCCCTCCAGGCGGTCACAAAGCACCGAGCTGATCTCCCTGTGCTATGCGGCTGCTTCCCACTAGCTATCTACCTTACGTTTGGTAGTGTATATATGTACATGCCACTCTCTCGCTTTGTCACAGCTTACCCTTCCCCCTCC
Source organism: Globicephala melas (assembly GCF_963455315.2). NCBI lineage: Eukaryota > Metazoa > Chordata > Mammalia > Artiodactyla > Delphinidae > Globicephala > Globicephala melas. Next base: position 8,211,419 of record NC_083334.1, on the reverse strand, counting down.
CCATATCCTCAAGTCCATTCTCTAGTAGGTCTGTGTCTTTATTCCCATCTTACCCCTAGGTTCTTCATGACATTTTTTTTTCTTAGATTCCATATATATGTGTTAGCATATGGTATTTGTCTTTCTCTTTCTGATTTCCTTCACTCTGTAGGACAGACTCCAGGTCCATCTATCCACTTCTCTTGCTCCCTGGTTTTCTCCTCACCTGTTCCTCCCAACTCCCCTTCCCACATAACCACTCCTCTATATAAGCCTTCAGCGACATCCTAAGTGGTCCCTTAGTTGTTTATATGTTTTCTGTGCATGACCCCAAAGTGTGTCTTCCACGACTATGGCTCAGCCAGACTGGATGAAAAAGAGCAGAGGCTAAGAGCAGGACAGGTGGATTATCTGAACTTCCCTAATAACGCATTTTAATCATCTTAACCATAACTATTACGGACATGTGAGGGAACAAAATAACTCCTATCAAATTGTTCCAACGTTGAGTTTGTCTGAGGTTAGCTCTTCAGTAGCCTCTGCAAATGGCTTGCAGTGTTTCGTTCCTTCTTAATCTGGCCAATTTCCACCAAGATGTTTAGATGTATTTAAATGTTTTGACATTAAGAATATTAAGAAACAATATTAAGAAAAATCTGGGCACACTCAGATTACTGCAATTAGTAGAAGCCCTTGAATACAAGTATCCTAGCTTTTATTGTTGAGCGACAAACAAAATTATTTCCAACTACATTTTACACTTAAAAAAATATTCACGATAGTAGCTCTCAGTGAGCTCAAATCTTTCACAGTAATTGTATCAAATGCTTGTGGGAGTTTGCTAAATCTTAAAAAAAATTAATGAAAGGGATTTATGAGTTTAAAACCAAAGAACTAATAAGAAGCCCATTTTCCGCTAAATTTAAATCTAACAATAACACTGTAACAAGTAGATATTAAAGCTGTGGGGTTTTGAAAGGTCTTTAAAGAAAATAGCTTTTCTGGTTTATCTAGCAATACGTGCTTCACAGTAAATCAAAGAGTGAAGACTTGATCATAAATTGGAGGAAAGAAAAATAAATTCAACAGAAAAAGTGTCCACTGGAAAGTAGTTACTATTATAGACCCATCATGGTGAACCAAATTATCACATATTACGATTTTTTCTTCAAGGAATAACACTTAGGCTGCATTTGGGTACCAATTATTACAGGGTATTTTGCAGAATGAGTCACATTTGATCCAGAGATAGACTTTTCCGGGGGCCCGTTACAAACTTAGGGAAGTGCTCAAAGGTTCTTGGATGAGTGACTGTCAAGCTTGACTGCACATTGCAAACAACTGAGGAATTTTCAAAGAGATGGAGATAACGTCTAATGTAGTTGGTCTGGGCTGAGAATTTCCAAGACAATACCAGAGATCTTATGCTACTGAATGTCACGTTTTATTATAAAGCTACAATAATCTGAACGGTGTTTAATTGTGCCAACCGAGATAAAGAGCCAGTGGAACAAAAGAGAAAGTCCCCAAACCCACAGAGATACAGACACTAGATTTATGACAAAAGTGGTGCTGCAGGGCTTGGGGAGAAAGATGGTCTTTTCAGTAGATGGTGCTGGGCCAATTGGACAACCAAACGGGAGAAATAAATCTTGATACCCACCGCACAATATACACAAACATCGGTCCCAAATGGGTTACAGATCTAAATGTAAACTGTGAAACAGTAATGCTTCCAAAAGGAACATTAAAAAAAAGAATCTTCACAACAGTGTGGTAGGCAAAGATTTCTTAAATAGCACACAAAAAGTAATAATCATAAAAGGAAAACATGAGAAGGAAATTCAAAACAAATTTTTTAAATTGGATGTATTTCCAATCCATGTATTCATCCAATGACCTATTCACTATCTAACGAATAAACCGCACGGATCAACAAGAAAAAGGCAACACAATAGAAAAACAATAACTAGAGGTAGCTGGAGACGTAGAATCAGAGGGGATTTTTCTAAAATTGGAAAGAGGCGAAGGGATCATAAAATCTCCAGCCCTGACTACTACCCCACACACCCACCCCAGGCCTGGGCCTGTCCTGGAGGTGTAAGGGAATAGCACTTTGTGCTAAAGAAAAACAAAAAACAAAAGAACCCAATTTATTTGGTCTTTCTTTGTGGAAGTAACAACCCCATTTTGTAAATTTTGTTCATTCCACACTTTTTTTTAACATCTTTATTGGAGTATAATTGCTTTACGATGGTGTGTTAGTTTCTGCTTTCTAACAAAGTGAATCAGCTATATGTATACATACATCCCCATATCTCCTCCCTCTTGTGTCTCCCTCCCACCCTCCCTATCCCACTCCTCTAGGTGGTCACAAAGCACCGAGCTGATCTCCCTGTGGACTCCACAAAACTTTTGATGCTACGAGGAAACTTCGAATTTGCCTGCAATTTAGTCAGTATCTCCCGACCCATGTAAATATCTCGACTTTTACTTAAAAAAGTCGATGAAAATAATTATTTGTCTAAGCAATAGTACTACAGTGGTATCGACTAGAGTTCCTCAGAGTAAGTGGCATTAATTCAAAATCCATACTAGTATTGAATTGAAGGACACCTCCTTATAACAATTACTTTAAAGCTGTGATCTCAGCATCTTTGGGATCTAACTAAGGGTCATGCTTCCTACATACCCACAAAAATAATGGCTGCCACAATGGATAATGAAACTAAAATTCTTCTCCAAATGGACATCCGAGGATGGAAAGTCATTATAATTAACAAATGCAAATAATGTATAGCTTACATTCTTCAACTGGTACCAGAACGAATACAGGTATCATGTTAATGTCTACCTGACACAAAGATTGCTTCAATGGAAAGACATACTTTTCACTGAATAAAATAAAGCCACAGATGAAGGTACACAGATTATATATGTCATATGTATACATTTTCAGAATTTATATGCACTTTCACATAAAGATGGAGCATGGGACTTGCCAATTGTCCCACCATCCACAAACACCAAGGTTGTGGGTTCCCAGAGGAGTTTTCATCCTACCTTCCTTATATGACTTTCCACCTTGGTTCTTACACTCCATTGGGCACTTGCCTGCTACGGAGAACTCTCAAATATTCTACAAATCTTTTCTTTTTAAATTGCTGACATCTATGCTTGATTTCAATGTTGGCCTTAAACAGCCTCAAATAAGCAGATTATTTTAACTGGAAAACAATGTTAATGGACAAACTTTTAAATATTGTAAATGTAATCATACATTTATATATTGCATAATAGAAATCTACTGTAAGTACATTTGTGAATTATATTTCCTAAGGGCAATGAAATAATCAGCAATTTGCAATGATAATTTTAATCTCTTAACGAAAATTATGTTGTTTGTTCCAGGATGGAAAACTCAGTTACTACTATTCTTTAAGAAACTGTCCTTAAGGTACTGATGCTAGAAGTTACCTTGAAATCAAATATCAGTGTCAACAGGAAAAAAGCAAGTATATATGTATCTACACCTATACATATAGTACCTATAATACCTATAATTACAGGTTACAAATAATAACCAATAATGGAAGAGAATGTAAAAAATATATATATATGTATAATGGAATCACTTTGCTGTACATTGACACTAACACATTGTAAATCAACTATATTTCAAGAATATTTCAAAATATATATATATATATATATCAGTATATATGGAAGTCACTCACCATCCCATTACCAAGAATAATTATTGTTGAATGTTTTTTATTATTACTGAATTATTATTCTTCAATGTTTTTCCCCATCTACACTATAATGGTGCTATATTACCTGATGTATAATATGTGAGCAATTTGTTTTGGGGTGACTCTACGTTTGCCAGTCCTAGGGACTGAACAGGAGACAGTAAGAACTGCAGGTGTAGTACGTCTTGCTTCGTCGGTCGGTTGGCTGGTTGTTGACGTTGTTTTTTCTGAGAAGCTACATAAGATCGCCTGGTCCTCAACAAGGAGACTGCAGGGAAAATCCCACGTCCTGAGAGCAGTGTAGCTCATGACGGTCAGATGAGGTGCAGCGCTGGAGGCCGGAGAACCCATTCTGGGAAAGGCAGGGCTAATGTGCTCTAGGACAGCTCCCTGCGTTGAAAGTCAGTCTTGGAAACACTCAACTGAGCAAATAGCATCCTGCCCTGGTCACTCCTGAGATGCAACGGCCCCTCTGCTCTGAAAGGTCACCACACTTGGGTCTGTGCCTCACCCAGATCCTACTCTCTGAATTGTGCTACGGTTCAGCACACACCTTTCACTTCCTAGAAGAGAGTATTCGCTGAGATGATTCACCTGTGATTCATCCTGATTCACTGTAAGCATTTGAGGAATGAACGTACATATACACAAATGCCTTCCTGACTCCACAAGCTGTTGAAACTGCTGTTTCCCTCAATTCTGGACCTGCTGACCCATTCCTGGAAAGTAACAGAGGTAGACGACATAATATTTGTAAACTCACATGCAAGCGTCTGACACCTACTATCTTGTTTAATTCTTGCACAGCCTTTAAGGTAGGAAGTAGCTTAGCTTTTGCAAGCTGTTATAATAATTATTTATTTATTATCATATAGTTACATTATAGTATTCGTAACAGTTTTGCTAGCTGTTGGGATATGTATTCAGATGAAGATTTGTGATAAGGTAGGGCCTTTGCTGTATAAAACTCCTTTCTGAGAGCAAACATTTTGCCATCTGGGATGTTTTAACCTGTGGTTTGGTTCAGTGACTCCAGGAAATCATGGTCTATAATATTCAGTATGTGAAGACAGCCATACCAGGAAAGAACACTCTGTCCTGAATTCTAGCAACAAGGAAGCAGGTCACGTGACAAATGATTGCCAGGACCGCAGACGAATAATCTGGAGATGGCAACATTTGAGAAATATATAGTTGCCTTCTAACTCTCCGTCCTGATATCATCTAAAAGAGTAAATAGACTTGCGTGTACAGAGTGTGAACAAAAGCTGTATTATCATCACAACCCTGTCTCTCCTTGGAGGCGGACATTGAAAATAAATAGGTTTATGTCCTGTCTGCAACAGGCTCAGATAACCACACTGGTTCATTTTGAGAACAAGGCAATTCAGGAAGTTTTTTTGTTTGTTTGTTTTGTTTTGTTTTAATATTTATCATACTTGGTGGCTGTCTCCATTCATTCCCTTCATCCATTCTGCAAAAATAAAAATTTACATTGTTCATATATTATGTAAGTTTCTATGCAAATACAACTTTCATTACTTTCTTACAACCAGATTATGGACCTCGAAAGCTTCTCTTATTTTGGAATTTGGGTGGAAATATACTCTACACCTGTAGATTGGCTGCAAGACCGAAAATTCCCTTCTATTGGATGGGTGACAACGCAGTAACTCAAAAGTAAAAGAGAATGGTGCACTGTGATCCTCACTTGCTGTTTTAATTTTCCTTCATGACTAAGGAATATGATGACACGCTTATTAGAATTTCCAATATCAGGAGGCCTCGCATTTCACTCACGGCAGCAGAAGTCTCTCTGATCAGATAAGTACTTTTTTGAAGCGGTAAACAAATCAAATACGCATTAAACTCTGCTCTGCATTCATGAAACCAAGCGGGGCCTGTGCGACTCCCAGGCGAGGAGGCCCTTTTGTCCCCCGTTTCGTGTTGGCAAGACTCCAAGCCTTCCCTGAGTTCCAAAGGGAGGATTTGAACAGCTCCGAAGCAGCCCAGAAACCACCTGAGGCAAGACTAAAGGGACCAGAGAAACTCATCAAGATTAGGAGACACATTACCTGAGATGAGATTAAGGGGTACAGGCCCTGCTCACACCCTGATCTTGTGAGAGACCCTGCCCTTGAACCATGGTCATAAAGCCCTCATCAAATCCTCTGGGGATACAGAGCTTTTCGAGGCAAGAGCCTGCCGTGGCCCCCTTTGCCTGGCAAAGTAGTAAAGCTCTCCACTCCTACTTCACCCAAAACTCTGTCTCTTGAGATTCGATCCGGCACCTGTGCACAGAAGCTGAGCTTCCGGGCATCCTCATCTCCTACGGTGTCATTGGCTATTTCAGGGTCTGCATTATTTGGGAAAGGATGAATTGTAGAAGGATCGTGACGTAAAGTGCCCTTCCTAGGACTTTGATTGAGGTGTTTCAAAATTACAAGTCTTCAGGCATTTTCCGGGAACTGCGTGTCCTAAAGGAAGTTTTAAGAGCATTCAATTTCTCAGCGTACCCACAGCAGCAACTGTATCAGCTACTGTAGCTGACAGCCCGAGGCTGCTTGGTTCAGTTTTAATCTCCAACACTTAGGGGAGATTACTCACGATGTGAGCAAAGAAGAAAAATAGAAAAGCCGGAGGCACATAAACCTTAGTCCCTGAGATGGTGCCAAAAAATCAGTTCTTCCCTAATGACTTCACCGCCCCTGAGCAAGGCCATGCAGGCAGCCCTTACACTACAGATGAACCATCAATGAGCCATTAATACCCAATTCTACCACTTATAAAAGAGAGAGGGGATTTCACCAGACTATGTAAGTATGGAGTACAATCTTTCATCATTGTACTAAAGTTTGTCATCGTGACCATGTGCAGACTTGGTCTGCTTAACACCTTTCCCTTTCTCAAGCACCCCAAGAGTGTCCCCACCGCAGGGCCTTTGCATGTGCTAATCCATCTACCCTAAATGTTCTTCCCGCAGATCTCCCTGGATCTGACCTCTCCTCCGGTGGGTCACAGTGCAGGGGGCTCTTCCCAGACACTCATGTCCTGGTCAGTAGCCCCTCTCCATCCGTGCTCACTGGCCCATGCCCTGCTGTGTTTTCAGATGGCATTTATCATTCTGTGAAAATATCTTGTTTGCTTCTTTATTCGTTGTCTACCTGTCTCTGTAACAAATACGTAAACCTTCCAAGAGTGAGGGTGTTGTCGGTCTTGTTTATAACCCCGTTCCTACAAGACTGTCTGGCACTCAGTATTCAGTTATGGAGGCATGTGGGTGAGTTGGGGTATATGTGTGGGAAACGATGGTGGTGGTGGTGTAAATTATGAGTTATAAATCTATGTGCACACTCATGTGGAAAGAATCTGTAAAAATACAAAGTAGTGGTACTAGAAGGAAACTTCCTTATATTCTCCAGCCAAGTGATTACCTAGAACATTCAGAGTGTAGTGTTATCATTCTAATTCCAAGAAAAGGGATTTTATCATCTCCGTCCTATAGAGCAGTCTGATTGGCACGAGCTCCTAAGACTAATTTAAATATTCCCTGCTTCAAATGTAAACTGGTGCAGCCACTATGGAAAACAGTATGGAGGTTCCTCAAAAAACTAAAATTAGTATTGCCACATGATCCAGCAATCCCACTCCTGTGCATATAACCAGACAAAACTATAATTCAAAAAGATACATGCACCCCAATGTTCACAGCAGCACTATTCACAATAGCCAAGACATGGAAACAACCTAAATGTCCCTTGACAGATGAATGGAAAAAGATGATGTGGGACATACATGGCATACTACTCAGCCATAAAAAAGTATGAAATGATGCCATTTGCAGCAACATGGATGGAACTAGAGGTTATCGTACTAAGTGAAGTAAGTCAGACGGAGAAAGACAAATACTATACGATATCACTTGTATGTGGAATCTAAAATATGACACGAATGAACACATCCATGAAACAGAAACAGACTCACAGACACAGAGAACAGACTTGTGGTTGCCAAGGGGGAGGCGGGTTGGGGAGGAGTGGATTGGGAGTTTGGGGTTCAAAGATGCAAACTATTACATATAGAATGGATATGGGACTTCCCTGGTGGCACAGTGGTTAAGAATCCGCCTGCCAATGCAGGGAACACAGGTTCGATCTCTGGTCCAGGAAGATCCCACATGTCACAGAGCAACTAAGCCAGTGTGCCACAACTACAGAGACTGTGCTTTAGAGCCTGTGAGCCACAACTACTGAGCCCACGTGCCACAACTACTGGAGCCTGTGCTCTTCAACAGGAGAAGCCACTGCAATGAAGACGGAAGGCAGCCAAAAATAAATAAATTAATTAAAAAAAAGAATGGATAAATAACAAGGTCCCACTGTATAGCAAAGGGAACTACATTCAATATCCTGTGATAAACCATATGGGAAAGAATATGAAAAATAATATATATATATGTATAACTGAATCACTTTGCTGTACATCATAAATTAACACATTGTAAGTCAACCATACTTCAATAAATAAAAAAAAATAAAAAATGAAATAAAAATTTACTACCACATATTCCCTGCTCTATTTGAAGCTAATTTTTCTCTTATTTGATCCTCCTTCACACACTGGCATCTCTGCCTTTCTAGAAGTGAGTCATAATTCAGGATAAGGCAAGGCTGTGGTTAGTCAGACCTGGAACTGCTTAGATGTGAGGTCAATGCTGTTTCCTTAGCTATTGCACCCAGGGGAGGGTTTTTTAGTTAACTCTAGGACTGTAATAGGTTCACCAACTGAGAAATTCTTGCACTGATGGTAATAAGGTCATTCAATATCAATCCACTCTGAAGAGATAAATTGGAAGAACACTGTACATAGTGTAGGGTCAAAAAAGCACTGGGCTGTGGATCAAACAAAACAAAAATGGGATTAATTTCCAGCATGAAGCACTGGGGATTGATCAAGTCACCTGGCTGATAGTAGCCTCAGCTTCCATGGGTGGGAGATGAGAATGATACCATGTTGCAAGATTGTAGTAGTGATTAGAGATGAAGCACGGTTGAGCAGAGGTAGAGGCTGGAAAGCAAAAGGATAGCTGCTGTAGCTACAGACGGAATGCTTGTGTCCCCACAAAAGTCATATGTTGAAACCCAATCCCCATTGGTGTCATGGTGTTAGGAGGTGGGACCTTTGGGAGGTGACTAGTTCAGAGGGTGGAGCCTTCATGAATGGGATTAGTGTCCTTATGAAAGAGACCTCAGAGAATTCCTTCACCCCTTCTGCCATGTGAGGACACAGCATGAAGATGGCCATCTATGTTCCAAGAAGAGGATCCTCCCAGATACTGAATCTGCTGTCACCTTGATGCTGGCCTTCTAGCCTCCAGAAAAGTGAGAAACAGATTTCTCCTGTGTATAAGCCCCCAGTCTATGGTATTTTGTTGTAGCAGCCTGAACTGACTACGACAACTACAGATGGCCCCCAACTTATGATGATTTGACTTACAATATTTTGACTTTATGATGGTGCAAAAGCAAAGGAGAAAACATACTTCAGATTTTGAGTTTTGATCTCTTCCCCAGGCTGGTGATAGGTGGCCTGATCCCCTTCAACCCAAGGTCACAAGGGGAAACAGCCAACACGCCTGTAGACACAGACAACTATCCTGGAGACAGACAACTATTCTGTTTTTCACTTCCAGTACAGTATTTGATAAATGACATCAGGTATTCAACACATTATTATAAAACAGGCTTTGTGGTAGATGATTTTGCCCAACTGTAGGCTAATGTAAGTATTCTGAACACGTTGAAGGTAGGCTGGGTTAAGCTACGATGTTCCGTAGGGTAAGTGAATTAAGTCCATTTCGATTTATGCTATTTTCAACTTACAATGGGTTTATTGGGATGTAATACTGAGATGTAACCCTATCGTAAGTCGAGGAAGATCTGTACTGTTTTCAAAAAGGATAGTTCACTGGACAGTCTCCTGATTTTAAGAGAATTTTACAAGTTCAATAATGAGTGGGACCTCACCCTTTATCTGGCTCTGCCCTGCTTTCCTTTAAAGGCCTGGGTAGACGCTGCATTTTAGGAGATGCCTTCATATGCACCTGTGTCTGCCTGGTGCCTCGTCCACGAGGTCCTCAGCTCACAATGTGGTACTTAAAATACTAGGATTGCCATCGCCAAATTATTTGACTTTCTAGATTTTGAGTGATGAAGTTGGTTATATCACAAAACAAACCAAATTAACACAAACGAACAAGCAAATAAACTGTACTTTATCATGGTTCCCAGATCTCACACTGATGCTCTTTCAGTAGGTGACTTTTGGTCTGAAACAGGCTACCATCTAAATTTGAGTCTTTTCTCTCAGAAACTTCAAATCTACATTTCTCTACTGCAAGTTATTTTGAACTCAACTCTACTTTGCTCATAGAAGCACATCATGCATTGTCAATTAAGATAATTCTCTCTCCACGGACTGTAGAACTAACGTTCTTAATTGTACGTCAGATATTGCTTTATCTTTTAATGAAATACCCAGTGATGAAACACATTATGATCGGTCAATAGAATTGTTCCTCAAATTTGAAATAATGTAATTCTGTATTTCTGCTTTAATACATGAGAATTCAAAAGAGGTATAAATCAGTCTCAAGGTAATGGTGGTAAAACAATGTAGGAAAATACGTTTCCCTTAAATAGAGCATTTAAAATCTAAGATGTTGATATAATTTAACCTTGATGCTGTACAATCAATTCGGTGATACCTGTTAAGAAAAGTAAAATAAAACTATCACCTGACTCCTTCCTGGGTGCTCCAAATCCCTACCTGCAATGGGGCCTATCGATCCTCTACGTGAATTATTTCTGTGCAGATGGATCGCCACCATTCTCTTCCCCATTTCTTTCTTTTTTGAACAGTAGTGAACAATTTCTAGATCTGCAAGAGAGATTTTTAAATTCTAATACTATGTTCTGTTTTAATGTTTAGTGAGAATTTACCTCCAAAGAGAAACTGAAATGTTAAAAAGTCACGCTAAAACCCCACTAACCTATGGTCATCTATGAAGCGTGAAGCTAATGTAAACTCTCATAAAGGAAAGGGAAGGAGAATATTCATCCATGAGGTCCTTTGTGGTTAAGGAAGATTTTCAGATTTAGAGACTGAAAGCCTGACAAATCACGAACAGGTATTTTTTTTAACCTTATCAAAATTAACACAAGCACTTTAAAAATAAAAGGAAAATGTGTAATGATTTCCTATGTACTTTGAATACCACCCAGAATGAGTGGCTGAGACAGCAGATAAGTCAGAATCTTAAGGGTCACTGTATAGGTTTAATAGGAAAGAACTGATCTCCAAGAAGTTGTGCTTAAATTTATCAAACAAACAGGTTTAAAATCTGCTTGTCCCATTGGGCAAATAGACCACTGGGCCCAACAGGACTCCTGAAATGGTTCAGGTCTCAATTTAATGTCTTTCTTGGTCGCTTTCCCCATCTGTGAATCTCCATGGAGATGACTCTGCCACCCAGAATCTCAGTGGCTTCCGGGAGGGTCCACAACTACAGAACATCAAACGGTGAGATCCCTCCCCCTCTCTCTCTTTTTCTCTCCCTCTCCTGCCCCGCCCTGCCCATACACACACTTGCACACAATGCTAGCCTGCTTCCCTCGCCTCTGGATGAAATGGTGTTGGGTTTTATATTAGGATTCGGTGTCTTCCTGAACGAAATACTAGACTTTCACACAGTGGCTGCACACTGGAAACTACGACATATGTCATCATTCACAGGGCTGACTTAACATCTTTTAACTAATTTTTTTTTTTTTTTTTTTTTTTTTTTTTTGCGTTACGCGGGCCTCTCACTGCTGTGACCTCTCCCGTTGCGGAGCACAGGCTCCAGACGCGCAGGCTCAGCGGCCATGGCTCACGGGCCCAGCCGCTCCGCGGCATGTGGGATCCTCCCAGACCGGGGCACGAACCCACGTCCCCTGCATCGGCAGGCGGACTCTCAACCACTGCGCCACCAGGGAAGCCCTTAACATCTTTTAGCAGATTTTTTCACACTTGCAATTGTGTTTTTCCTCAGAGTCTTCACTACTTTAGGGAGAGAAGGTTGGGGGATAAGGGCTTGACTATAGATCCCCCATCATGATGAGACATCAGGACCTGTCTTCCCTGGATCCAGGGCTCAGCGGGACCTGACAGGGAGCTTCCTGTCAGTTACCTCTCAAGTGGCAAATGTGCATTTTACGGATGATGAGAAGGGATGCGGGTCTATTGTGTCCTGAAGTACTGATGTTTACTCAACAAACAGTGGCGTACCAAGTGCCATTACCATATAATCTACACCTTGATTACCTATTTCCCTTGGCCCTAAACTCCTCACCTGGACTGCAACGGCTATATCTGTCAGGGTGTGTGAAAAAAGCAAGTTATTGTTGATAACCCATCATTATTTTATTTAATCTTTTCATGAAGATCTAAGTGCTCTAGACTGGAAGCCATATGAGGTCAGAATCCCTTACCCTAGAATCTGTGATTCCATCCTAGGTGCTAAGGGCTGTGTCCAGCACCTACTAAACAATCAGTCCATGGGAGCAGGAAAACTGCGCTGACTGCCATGTCTGATAAAGGACAGTGTTTCTCCTATGGTGATCACTGCATCCTTACTCCACGGCAAGCACTTTCCAGACTTTCTCTAGCCCTCGAAATGATCTTGATAGACATGCACTGTCATTCCTTTTTTTTTTTTTTTTAAGAAGATGTTGAGGGTAGGAGTTTAGTAATTAATTTATTTATTTTTGCTGTGTTGGGTCTTCGTTTCTGTGCGACGGCTTTCTCTAGCTGTGGCAAGCGGGGGCCACTCTTCATCGCGGTGCGCGGGCCTTTCACTATCGCGGCCTCTCTTGTTGCGGAGCACAGGCTCCAGACGCGCAGGCTCAGTAGTTGTGGCTCACGTAAGTGATTTGCCCAAAGTCACACAGACACAAAGGCCAAAGCAATGGGAAGCGAGTCAAGTTTATTTTGGCTTCAAAACCAGTGCTCATCCCATGACACCATAGTTTAGAAGCCGTATACTATCACTTTCGTCTATTTTCTAAAAGGAATGGGTCCTGCAAATTGTGCTGCAGAAGCATAGGGCAGTGTCTGAATCCTCAGAATGTTCCTACTGCTGTTCAGGAAGAGAAGGTGACCACGTAAATTGGGAAAGAAACAAAAAGCGCGTTTGTGTATCTGAGCTGAAGGCTGGATTCCGCTTATCTGTCTCTATGCGGGGGCATTTAAGAAAGTGAAAAAAGCTTTTTTTAGTTATGGTTTGATTCTTTAAATAACTCTTTTGACCCAAAGCTCTTACATGCTTAACACATAAAAGGGGTTGGGATTTCACTAATATTTCTAGGGGTGGGACTGGGGGACACAGAGATTGTATACTGAACAACTTTAATGGACGCTATTCACACACACTACCCAGCTAATTAAACATAAGACAGTTGAGAACTTGACTGATATCAGAATTTCTCACGTCCTAATAACGTTTCCTCTGAATGTGCGGAAACAAGACAGAAGACACTGACCAAACAGCCATGGAATTATCCATGGAAACAGAAGCTCCACTTATGGATTTGCTGCTGTAATTGATCTTTACGTTCGTATCTACTTCCATGTTTATGACCTTTCAACTTTTCACCTGCTCCTAGGCTGTGGGCAAGAAAGCAAAGTCCTGGATTCTGTCCCTTATTTTTATATATATATATATATATATATATATATATTTTTTTTTTTTAAGATTTCTATTTTATTTATTTATTTTGTGGCTGTGTTGGGTCTTCGTTGCTGTGCGCGGGCCTTCTCTAGTTGCAGCGAGCGGGGGCTACTCTTCGTTGCGGTGGGCGGTCTTCTCATTGTGGTGGCCTCTCTTGCTGTGGAGCACGGGCTCTAGGCGCACGGGCTTCAGTAGTTGTGGCATGTGGGCTCAGCAGTTGTGGTGCAAGGGCTTAGTTGCTCCGCGGCATGTGGGATCCTCCCAGAGCAGGGCTCGAACCCGTGTCCCCTGCATTGGCAGGCAGATTCCTAATCACTGCGCCACCAGGGAAGCCCACGTCCCTTATTTTATCTTGGTTTTGTGATGTTTCTGAAGGAATCAGGCATGATATTGAAATTCCATGGAGGATTAGGTTTTGTTGTAAAAACTACTTTGGCAAAAAGGAACTGCTGTTCTTTCAAATCCGCGGCCTTGAGTTGAAACAATACAGTGTGTAGTGAACTTTGTGTGTATTTTTATTTTACTGATTTCTACTTAGAACTTCAAGAGAACAAAAGTTTTTGTTTTTCTCCCCCCCTTTAAACATAGTTATTTAGTTTCATCTAGGTTCTATTCTTCTTTGTTTTATTGTAGTTTAACTTTCAAGGTTTTAGACCAGAAAAAAGATCAGAGAGAAAAATAGCTTACTGCCTAGATAAAGAGTATTAACAGCAGTGCTGGTCTGTTTTTTTCAGGAAAATACTAATTTAATTTGCCTCGCTTTAACTACTGCATATAAACCAGAAGATTATACTCATAACTTAAATATTTATAAAAAGAAGGAATATAGAGATAAATGACCATTTGCAGTATTAACTGATCAAAGCTGCATAGTAAATCAAATCTTTCAGACCTGTGGGAGATGGCTCCGGAAAGTATAATGGGGAGCTAAGTGAATGACAATAAAAACGCTGAAGCTAAAATGAGCATGTTGCTTTCAACTGTGAACAAAAAAATCATTCTGCTACACAAAATTCCATAACATGAAATGTATACAAATTTAGGAATGTTATACAGCTGGACTAAAGCAAAGGGGAAATTGAATAAGTGATTAAAAAAAGTGTTTGTTTAATTATCAAGAGTGAAATAATTCTCGAAATGGGTGAACGGGGTCCAAAAGAACAAACTCCCAGTTATAAAACAAGCAAATCCTAGGGATGTAATGTACAGCATGGTGACTACAGTTAATAACACTGTATTGTATAGTTGAACGTTGCTAAGAGAGTCTGATGTATGTGAACTAGGTTTATTGTGGTGACCATTTTGCAATATATACACATATTAAGTTATTACGTTGTACATCACAACTAACATAATGTTATATCTATAGCTCAGTATAAAAGTAACAACAACAAGCGGGAAGATGAAAGCAGGAAGAGATATGGGAACATATGTATATATATAACTGATTCATTTTGTTGTGAAGCAGAAACTAACACACCATTGTAAAGCAATTATACTCCAATAAAAAATATATATATATTAAAAAAAAAGTAACAACAACAACAAAGTTTAGTTGGCATTTCCAGAAGAAAAAAGTTTGATAAAACCAGTCTCTAATGGTGAATTTTTAAATTGATGATAAGCCCATGGGGCATGGCTGCCTGGATGGCTATGCTGCTTCCCTGGGCCCCGGGCCATCATCAGTTCCAGTGTGTTCCATGTAGCTTGGTTATAGTCATTTGCGGAAAAGAAAACTTCGAACAAGCACAAGTGGATCAGATAAGAAAGAATCAAGTTTAGTGGTTTCTCTACGCAGAGTCATACTTCACTTCACTCTTAGGGACTAAACCCTTATTCACTCCTCAGCGTCTCAATCCCCACCTGCAACGTGAAGTCCAGGGGATTCACAGCCTCACATGGTTCTTAGACATCTTCTGGGAGAATTCTCACTGTCTCAATTCCTGCCAAGTGGATGATGACATTCTCTCATTGTTATCTCCCCAAAACATTCTAATTTAAGCCTTATTTTAGAATTAAATACAATACACATGTTTAGTCCCCATCTGTACTACTTAATAGGCAAGGTGTGTGTTTATTAGGGTGGCCTGATTTCATTCACTGAACAAAACAGAGATGTTTGACATTCAAAGGTGCCTGTTTTAGAAAGCACCCCAGCCAGTAAGTGAAGGACATTAGATTATGCTGAATAACCCAATGCTACTTAAAGAACCAAGAGTGAGGAATTTAACTCAATTTTCTGGGTTTAGTTCCCTAAAGTACAGAGGAGAGAATGAATTAGAAAATCTCTGTCTGAAGTTTCCTCTGAGACATAAATAAGCTACGTTTGAGTCAGGAATAGCTTGAACTGTCAATTCTTTAACATCATTTTTCAAATAAACTAATACGAGAGGAGATTAGGAGAAGCAGGGGGAGAAATGATAAATTCTATCCCCAATCATAAAGAATTAAGAGCTTGCATTAATAGGAGTCTTCGGAAGAACCATAAAAATCTAAAGAGGGAGTTGGAAAAAATGACACAGGAAAATAAATCCAGTCTCATCTCATTCATATTTGTCTCTTCACTACCCCCTCCTGGAGGGGACACACAGTTTTGAGGACATTAGCCCACTGCGGCCCCCTTGCATGGCAAAGCAATAAAGTTACTCTTTTCTACTTCACCCAAAACTCTGTCTCTGAGATTTAACTCGGTGTTGGCGGTACAGAGGTTGGATTTGGCTTCAGGAGCAAAAACACATGAAATGTAGTATCTTTTTCCTATTACTGAAAATTCTGTTATTGTGTTCTAATTCACAATAGTAACTTGTCTGTCACTGTACAGGTGCAAATAATGTTATGTTTTGCTCTGGGCAAGTTCTAAAATCTTGAGTTTTAAATGAAGCAAAGACTTACAGGCAACAAACTTTCTAAAACAGATTTTAGAAACCCATGATCACGATTGTTTTTAATTTGTTTCAAAATAGAAGCTTTTCTTTGTGATTTATGACATGCATTAAAATAGTCCTAGATAAGAACTCAGGGTTGTCAAGTCAACGGCAGGGGTTCCCAATCTCAATATGATACTTGGGGAGTTAAGTTGCCCCAGGCTGAAAAGAATCATAACACAAATGGCAAAAAGGAAACATCAAATTAAAATCTATTTTCAAATACATTTCTTTGGAACTCCAAAGCATGCTAATCATCATTCTGAATTTGAATTGAGGCTTTTGCAAATAACTGGTCTAAGTGCCATGCTTTCAGGATATTGAAGAAGACTTATATTTTTCATATTGTTATTCATGCAAAATGTCTCAGTAGCCATTTTTCTCCAAAGCATGTCCTTGGGGATATTTTAGGATTGAGCTGGGTTCATTTGCTCATGATTAGGGTTTTGATACCCAAGTTTTAAGGTCAGTTCTGCACATGAATTGGCTACAATCATCTAAGTTCAAAAATAACTTCCGGGCTTCCGTGGTGGCGCAGTGGTTGAGAGTCCGCCTGCCGATGCAGGGGACGCGGGTTCGTGCCGCGGTCCGGGAAGATCCCACATGCTGCGAAGCGGCTGGGCCCGTGAGCCATGGCCGCTGAGCCTGCATGTCTGGAGCCTGTGCTCTGCAAGGGGAGAGGCCACAGCAGTGAGAGGCCCGCGTACCACAAAAAAAAAAAAAAAAAACTTCCATGAGTCCCATAAGGAGCCTCACTAGCCCTCTTCTCTCCGTCTGCAAACTGGGGACAATTTAACACCACATTACTTGGTACTTGTGCTATTTGTCTGTTGCCTCATCTTAAAACCATTCTTCTGGATTACTCTGGATTCAGGTCTCCAAATGTATTAAAATATTTCTCAAGAATTCAGCTTAGGCAAATCTCAAGTGAATATGGACATATATGGAAAGGACACAAATGGTTCTCAGATGTTATTTCCTCTCATTTGGAGGGACCTCCATTAGTGTAAAATTCCTGGTCTCTCTCTACCCACCCCTCCCACGTACACTCTATTCCAGAAGGGGTAAATTATTTGCTTGCTGTGTTTAGAAGGGGAAGGAAGAAATCTGGAACGTGAATCTTTTTTCTCTCCCATCTTTAGGCAGCCTGCATTCTTTGTCGCCTTCTAAGGAGCGACTGTGCGCTTGCAAAGGTGTGAGTGGAGTTGAATGGGGGAGAAAAAGGATGATGGTCTAATGAAAGAGTTTCTTATTAGAAAGATCAAATGCCTGTAGGTATCAATTAAAGGGTTCAACGGTAGCTTCATTTGTAATAAGGCTGCCCGTTGGCTCCCATCAGCCTTGCATCTTTGCCTTATTTCTTAATTTATTCATAACTTAAGTAGGAAAGAAGGTTATTTACTGGACTCCTTCTGCTTGCACAGGCAGACAACTTTGGAAGGTGGTCTACGTTTGGCCAAACAGAAACTCTCTTTCTAGGACAACAAATAACTAACTGTCCCTTGAAAATGAGGCTAATCAAGATTGTGACACATCGCCACAAGTCCAATCTCTTCTAATGTTGCCTAAATCTTCATTCAGTTTGTCCGTCAAAGGAGACATCTTGGTTCTTTTCTTTGATCATTCTAAGACTGTGTCTAACTAAGACTCAGTTTTGATTCTTCTGACTTGATCAAAATCTTTCCTTCAACACAGACAATGACCTTTCCCATGAATTTGTTTTCTGTCCTCCTGAAAATCTTTTCTTTGTAGTTAGACTGGAACAGAAGCCCTTTTTGTGTTAATATTCAGGCTGCTGTCAGTTCCCTCCTGACCTCCTGTCTCCAACCCACCTTCGGAGGCTGTGAAAGTGGCTTCCAAGAGACAGAGCAAAACAAAGCCAAGTGAATGTTAAAAATAATTGCATGGAAATGCAAAGCTACGGACATGACTTGGCTTATTTTTATTTTCATCGAAGTAAAATCTTTGGTGATCAGAATTGAAGAGAAACTCAAATTGTAATACATGCTTCCATTAACATTTGACAGAGAAATAAACAGTGGAATTAATTAAATTAAATGTCTGTCAAGCAAATTCTAGGTATGTAACTTTGTGGTATTTGCTATAGGAAAATACGGCACGTAACCACCTTAACAATTTAGTTGAAATGTCTAGATAATGCAAAACCTAAATAACCTAAAAAACCTAAAACCAAAACCACAAAGAGATGTTAAAGGGAAATTGCATGTTAATAAGCACAGCTACTCATAGTTACAGTAAAATTTAAAATGATGTGTAAAAATTAATTACTGAAAGAACCTCAACAACAAAATATGGACTGGAAGTCAGCTCATTCATTTATTGGGAATGGGAGAAAAACGCTTTCTGTAATTCATGAAATATTTATCGACTATTAACTGCTTCCACAGTTCTAGTCCCTTGAGTTCTATCAGGGAAGACAAAGATCCTGGCCCTGCTGCTCCACTGCAGTGTAGAGGGTTAGGCAGTAAACAATGAAAGTATAAATACACAAATTATATGCTCCGGTAGGAGATGAGAAGTGTCATGGAAGGAACAAAAAAGTGCAGCAGAGCAAGGCGAAAGGGGCTGCCAATGGTATAAACCTAATTTAACCTTGGTTCCAATGGCAGGTGACCTTGAGCAAAGAAGGAAGTGAAGGGCAGTGCTGTCAGGAGGGTACCTGAGGGGGCAGGAGGGGCGGCAGGGAGCTGAGAAGAAGCAGAGGGGGAAAGGAGGTCTGGGATGTAACCTCGGGGTGCTGAGGGTCACATCGGGTGTCATTGTTTTGGATTCTTGTATGAGTGAAGTGGGGAGGCTCTGAAGGGCGACTGTTACATGTTACTGTATTAAGGACTTAAAGCCTAAAGGACTTGATCTTAACTGATGAGAACATTTACTGGCCATTTAGTTAAATACCCATTTCCCGGGCTTCCCTGGTGGCGCAGTGGTTGAGAGTCTGCCTGCCGATGCAGGGGACATGGGTTCGTGCCCCGGTCCCGGAAGATCCCACATGCCGTGGAGCGGCTGGGCCCGTGAGCCATGGCCACTGAGCCTGCGCGTCCGGAGCCTGTGCTCCGCAACGGGAGAGGCCACAACAGTGAGAGGCCCGCGTACCGCAAAAAAAAAAAAAGAAAAAAAAAAGGATAGTGAGATAGTTCATAATCACTGAATACACTGAACAAACTGTATTGTTTGTGTGTCTTACTCTGTCTGGATAGTTACCTGAGGACTGATAGAAAGGGCTTGTGTTTGTTCTGTGTAACTTACAACTCAAGGCAGAAAAGGGTGAGCGTTCCTCAAAAACGTTTTAAGGCAAGTAAACAACCAAAACCACCTAATGCAAAATTTCATAATTGAGGCAGACGATAGAGTACCAAAGGGCTGGGAAGAAAAGCTGGAGAGAGTTTCTTTGGGAAATCAGGGCATTCATTCCAAAGCACCATGTATAATGGGAAATTTAGAAATTTACACTCATGTCTCAGGTAGGATGCATTCTCAAAAAGGACCTGAAAAGTCCCTAACCTTTCAAATCTGGTAGATTGCTGGGAAAAAATTCAGGCATCCAATGGGAAAGGAACAAGTAAAACTATCTCTGTTTGCAAATGACATAATCTTACATATAGACAATCCCAAAGAATACACACACACAAATGACTAAAATCAATAAAAAATTCAGCAGAGTGGCAGTGCACGTGATTAACACAGAAAACTTAGTTGTATTTCTATACACCAGCAATGAACGATGCAAAAAACAAATTAAGGGAACAATGCCATTTACAATAGCCCCTGAAAGAATAAAATACCTAGGATGAAAATGTAACTAAGGTGGTGAAAGTCTTATAAACTGAAACCTGTAAGTCACTGATGAAATAAATTAAAGGCTTATATAAATAGAAACGTATTTCATGCTCATGCATTGAAAGACTTCATATTTTTAGCATGGAAATACTACCCAAATTGATCAATTACTTCAGTGCCATACCTATCAAACTACCCACAATTTGTTTTTTAACGGATGATTCAATCCTAAAATTCATACGGGCTTTTGAGGAACACCCAAATAGTTAAAATAATATCAAGAAAGAACAAAGTTGGAGGACTCACACTTGCCAAGTTCAGAACTTACTATAAAGCTACAGTAATCAAAACAGTGCTAGCATAAAGATAGACGTATAGGGCAATGCAATAAAACTGAGAGTCCACGTATAAACCCATACGTCAATGGACAACTGACTTTTGAAAGGTCTGGCAGGAACATTCAACAGGGGAAACAACAGTCTCGTCAACAAATAGTCCTGGGACAACTGGATATCTATTGATACATGAGAAATAAAGAGTTTAGATCCCTTCCTCACCACATACCAAAATGTACTCAAAATGGATAAATGTCCTAAGTATAAAAGCTAAAACCATAAAACTCTTTGAAGAAAACATAGAAATACATCTTCATGACCTTGCATTTGGCAATGGATTCTTAGATATGACAACAAAAGCATGGGAAACAAATGAAAAATTAAACCATTAAAAATTTAAAAAATCTAACAACCTTTGTTCATCAAAGGACATTTTCAAAAAGTGAAAAGGCAACGTACAGAATGAAAGCAATGTAAATTATACATCTTATCAGGGTCTAGTAGCTAGAATATATAAAGATGCCTTACAATTCAATAACAAAAAGATGGCCCAATTTATAAAATGGGCAATGTGCTTGAACAGGCATTTTTCCTAAGATATACAAATAGCCAAGACATAAATGAAAAGATGCTCAAAATCATTAGTCACTAGGGAAGTGGAAATAAAAACCTCAATGAGGTATAACTTCACACCAGTTAGGATGGCTTAATTTAATAAAAAAGAAAACAAACAGTGTTGGTGAGACTATGGAAAAATCGGAGTCATCGTACATTGCTGGTTGGAATGTAAAATAATTTAGTTGCTGTGAAAAGCACTACCCAAAAGTTCTGCAATAACCAAAAAGTTAAACGTAGAATTACCATATGACCCAGCAATTCCACTGTTAGGTACACATCCCAAAAGATTGAAAACAGGCACTCAAACAAATACTTGCACATATATGTTCATAGTAGCTTTAAACACAATAGCCAAAAGGTGGAAGCAACCTAAATTTCCATCAACAAATGAATGGATGAATAAAATGTGATATATACCTAAGATGGAATATTATTCAGCCATAAAAATGAATGAAGTTTGATACATGCTATAAAATGGATGAACCTTGAAAACATGCTAAATGAAAGAAGCCAGACACAAAGGGTCATAGAAAGTATGATTTCATACATATGAAATATTCAGAATAGGCCTATCTATTAACAGAGAAAGCAGATTGGTAGTTGGCAAGGTCGGAGCTATTATTCAGGAGAATGGGCAGGAACTGTTTAATGGGTATGGAGTTTCCTCTTCGGGTGATAAACATGTTTTGGACCTAAATACAGGTGATGGTTTCATAACACTGTAAATGTACTAAATGGCACTGATTTAGTTACCTTAAAATGCTTCATTTTATATAATGTAAATGTCACCGGAATTAAATTTAAAAAAATCAATTAATGTAATCCCCCTTATTAACAGGCTAAAGAATAAAAATCACATGAATAAGAAAAATCACATCAATGCAAAAAAAAAAAAAAAAAGCATTTTACACAGTTTAACACACATTTGGCATAAAACCAGTCAAAAAACTAGGACGCAAGGGGAAATTACTCAAATTGATAAACAGCATCTATATATATATATATAGCTATAATTAAACTTAACAGTGAAAGACTTTTTCCTAAAATTGGAAAAAAAAGATATCCACTCTCACCATTCTTATTCAATATACTGTTGGAAGTTCTTTAACCAGTGCAAAAAAGCAAGAAAATAAAAGCGAAGTTATACAGATCAGAAAGGAAGAAATTAAACTGCCTATATTTACAGATAACATGGTTGTCTATGTAGAAAATCCCAAGAAATCTTCAAAGAAACTCCTAAAACTAAGAAATGAGTTCAACGTGGACAGAAAAACTAAAAACGCAGTACCATTTAAAATCATTCAAAAATTGTTAGGTAGAAACATAACAAAACACAAGAGTTGTATGTTGAAAACCACAAAATACTGGTGAAATGATGACAGAAATCTAAGTAAACAGAGATATACCACGTTAGAAGACTCAGTATGGTAAAAAATATCAATTCTCCCCAAACTGATATACAGGTTTTATGAAATTATTTTAAAAATCTCAACCTAACTTTCTATATGTGTAGATGAGAATATTCTAAAATTTATGTGGGAAAGCAGAAGAGCTAGACTAGCTAGAATGATTTTGAAGAAGAGTAACAAAATGAAAGAAACCAATCTAACTAATTTCAAGACATTATATAAGCTACTATAATCAAGACTCTGTGGTATTGGCTAAGCGATAGATACACAAATAGATAAAACAGAATGAAGAATCCAGAACTAGGCCCACACAAAAAAGCTTAATTGATTTTTACAAAGGTGGAAAAGCAATTCAATTAAGGAAAGATAGAGGGCCTTTTCGACAACGGTGCTGGAGCAAGGGGATATCCACAGGCTTAAAATGAACCTAGACGTAATTCTTACGTCTTACCAAACATAAACCATGGACTTAAATGTAAAATGCAAAACAATGGAAAGTTTTGAAAAAACAAGTGGGGAGAAAATCTACAGGATCTACAAATAGGCAAAGAGTTCTTAGACTTGACACCAAAACCACAATCCATAAAAAGAAAAAAATGGTAACTTGGACTTCATCAAAATTCAAAAAAACCTTTTGTTCTGTGAGAGATCCTGTTAAGAGGATGAAGAGACAAACTAAGACAAGCAGAAAGTGGTTTCAAAGCACATATCTGACAAAGGACCAGTATCTGGAACGTACAAGGAACTCTTGAAGCTCTTCTGTAAAAAGCAAACAATCTAATTGGACGAAGGCAGAAGACAAGAAGAGACATTTCACTGAAGAGGAGACACAGATGACAAAGCAGCGCATGAAAATATATTAAACATCATTAGCCATTGGGGAAATGTAAATTAAAACCATAGTGAGAGATCACTAAGCACTTGTCAGAGTGGCTAAAATTAAAAAAAAAAGTGATAATATTCAACGTTGGCTAGGATGTGGAGAAAATGGATAAATCATACATTGCTGGAACATGGTACAGCCACACTGAAAAGCAGTTTGCAGTTTCTTTAAGAAATGAAACCTGCGGAACTTCCCTGGTGGCGCAGTGGTTAAGAATCCGCCTGCCAATGCAGGGGACACGGGTTTGAGCCCTGGTCCGGGAAGATCCCACATGCCATGGAGCAACTAAGCCCGTGTTCCACA
The DNA here is from genome assembly GCF_963455315.2 of Globicephala melas. Lineage (NCBI taxonomy): Eukaryota > Metazoa > Chordata > Mammalia > Artiodactyla > Delphinidae > Globicephala > Globicephala melas. The sequence goes on along the minus strand of NC_083334.1, from coordinate 8,187,646 downwards.
ACTACTGAGCCTGTGCTCTAGAGCCCACGAGCCACAACTACTGAAGCCCACGTGCCTAGAGCTCATGCTCCACAACAAGAGAGGCCACCGCTATAAGAAGCCCATGCACCACAACAAAGAGTAGCCCCTGCTCGCCACAACTAGAGAAAGCCCGCGTGCAGCAACGAAGACCCAACGCAGCCAAAAATAAATAAATAAATAAATAAATAAAAATAAAAAAAATAAAGAAGGCTGAAAAGTGAGCCGACCGCCCTGTTAAAAAAAAAAAAGAAAACAGAAAAGAACTTACCACTGGGGGAAACTGAGTAAATGGACAGGAGATGTTTGTATTAATTTTTACAACTACATGTGAATCTAAAATTATCTCAAAATGACAAATTTGATTAGAAAAAATATATAGACAAAAATCAATTCCTTATAAGAACAGTAAATCTTGATCATCCCAAATTCCCAAAACTGTTGGAATTGGAAATAAGCTTGTAGTAGGCAATGTAAGTTGTCTAAACCCAGTGTTAGCGTGAAGATGAAGGAAAATAGCATGTTGCAACCTGAATGAGTACATATATATATTTATATATATATATTCACAGTTAATATCTTTTTAAAATAAATTTATTTATTTATTTTTGGCTGTATTGGGTCTTCGTTGCTACATGCAGCCTTTCTCTAGTTGGGGCGAGCAGGGGCTACTCTTTGTTGCAGTGCGCGGGCTTCTCATTGTGGTGGCTTCTCTTGTTGTGGAGCATAGGCTCTAGGCGCACCAGCTTCAGTAGTTGTGGCTCGCGGGCTCTAGAGTGCAGGCTCAGTAGTTGTGGTGCACGGGCTTAGCTGCTCCGTGGCACGTGCGATCTTCCCGGACTAGGGATTGAACCCGTGTCCCCTGCATTGGCAGGTGGATTCTTAACCACTGAGCCACCAGGGAAGTCCCCACAGTTCATATCTTCTAATATGATTATCTGAACTGATGGAATTTCTACATAGTTATACTAATCTATAATGTTATTATGATAGAATCAACATAATTTTGCTGTTAGTAAGGTTCACATTTCATGAACAAATACATCATTGACACATGCAGGTCAAATAAAAAAATGTGTTTAGACTATATGAAAAGGGAAAATCAGAGATGGAGAAACACCACATAAACATACAACTTCTGACTTTTCAAACACATTATGATCAAATGCATCAATTGCAAAGGAAATGAAATCCCTCCCATAAATCCATAAACCAGTTCTAATAACCTGGCTTGTTCTCAAAATTATGAATACATTTTTGATAATTCATAGCAAACTTAATAAACATTCCTACTTTGTAGACAAATAAGGGGTTTCTAAAAATAACAGAGGACTGAATAACTCAGAGCAAATGAGAAAAGGCATGGGGGCATTTTTTAGGAACACAGATTGTTCTTGAAATTGCTGAGGAAAAGGATTAGGTTTTACAAAAAGACCGCATTGCTACACTTTTCTTTTAATAACACTAATTTCTTTTTATTTTCTCCAGTGAGGCACTTTGTTTCTGTAGTTGGGTGCCTTCCCATCGTGAAAAGCCCATCTGTGCTTTTCACGCACTTTCGCTGGTCTCCCTGGTGAATGTTAATATAAAGATGTGAGTCATGTGTCCAACAATGTCAGTCTGAACTGTTACTATTCCTCACATCATGTTCTTCAGAAAAATAAAATCCCTTTCAGCAGCCACTTCCCTTTGCGTTAATGTGGCTACACGGTGTTTTCAAATTTTCGGCAATTACTCTTCACATCCACCTTTGCTTCATTATTTCCACTGAGTGTGGGTCCAGCCCTTTTCCACTGGGGATGCAAGGCCATGGGACAAACCAGCTCCCTCATTATCAATATTGTGTCAGGACACACGTGACAGTGTTGAAACATGGCAGACAGTGCACGTTCCCCAATGGGTCAGCCAACAAAAGAGGAACAAAAGAAAAACAATAAAAGAGACCACTCTGACGTGGGCTGGTGAATCTAGAGAGAAACGTGGGCACATTTTTATCCGCTGGAGACAGGCGGGATCAGCCTTGAAGATTCTGGTCCTCTTGGTGAAGCAAGCCTTGATCACATTCTCTCAGCCTTATTTTTGCTTCATTTTTTCATGATCTTTATATACAAGATAACAGAAAGTTAAAGCTAGGAAGAACTTCCAATCCCCTAGACAAAGCCTTTGATTTATTTTTTTGGGGGGATTATCACTTTTTAAAGATTTCAGGTGGGCAGTGATATCGCATTGTGGGTTAAATTGTATTTCACTAATGGGTAATAATATTGAACATACTTTCATGGGCTTATTTTTCATCTCCAGTGAAACATTGTTACATGTGTTTTACCCTTATTCTAATTGGATTTTTTTTTAATGTTGATGAAAGCCCTTCATTGAAAAGGTAAAGAACAGAGCAAAAATATCTAGAACCTGCAGATACATTTGCAATATCCTCAAGGCTCCAGGAGTAGCGAGCGAATTCCAGGATCTTGACATCAGTACTTCAGAATCTCACAAGTCCCTTGCCTGGGTCAGGAAAAACCTCCTGGGACTCTTGTATACCATCTAGCAAGACCTCCCCTGACATAAAACTGGATAAACTGACCCAGAGGAGCCCAGGGATTGGTGAAGTGACTCCTGTTCATGATTCTAACAAACCTTTGTCCTGGCGAAGCAAAGTCAGGAAACCACCAGTGTGAATTCTGTGAGTGAGTCACTTGCAGGATGTCACCAGATTCTGGTAAAGCTTCCCATACCTTGTCATATACACCCTGGGATGAGAGAAGCAATGCTCACGCTACTTGGCTCTACGTTTCCTAGGAGCGGTTTCCATCTTTGCATTACCTTGGATAAACTTAAAACAGTACTTCCAGTGTTTCTCTCCTGGTGGCTCAGTCATGTGGTCATGACATCCCATGGTTTCTTCTCCACATCGCGTGTCCCCTCTCTCAGTGTGTAGGTCTGTCTTTTCGTCACATTCAGGCTGACTGTTCTCTCACGTCACTGAAGCTGCTTATTTTATTCTTTTCTTCTAGTATATCTATTGGGTTGGCCCAAAAGTTCCTTTGGTTTTTAAGTAAAAATAAAAGACACATTTTTCATTTTCACCAAGAACTTTATTGAACAATGTATTCACTGTCTTGCTCCACTACCTTCTGCCATTTTTCAGGCAACCTCATAATTCCATCTTCCCAAAACTTTTTAATCTTTTTGAGCAAAGAACTCTCCCAGGTGCCTTTTACAGTCTTCCAAGGAATGGAGGTTTTATCCATTAAGAGAATTTTGTAAAGACTGAAATAAATGGAAATCCGAAGGTGCAACGTCTGGTGAATACGGCGGATGAATCAGAGCTTCCCAGCCAGGCTGGAACAGTCTTTGCCTGGTCATCACAGAAACACGCGGTCTTGCGTTATCTTGATGGAATATTATGCGTTTTCTGTTGACCAATTCCAGACACTTTTCGTCAAGTGCTGCTTTCAGTTGGTCTAATTGGGAGCAGTACTTGTTGGAACTAATCCTTTGGTTTTCCAGAAGGAGATCATAATAGAGGACTCCCTTCCAATCCTACCATATGCACAGCATCACCTTCTTTGGATGAAGACCAGCCTTTGGTGTGATTGGTGATGCTTCATTTCACTTGCCTCACAACCTCTTCCATTCCACATTGTTGTACAGTACCCACTTTTCATCACCCATCACAATTTGTTTTAAAACTGGAAAGTTTTCGTTATGTTTAAGTAGAGAATCACATGCGGAAATACTGTTAAGAAGGTTTTTTTCGCTTAACTTATGTAGAACCCAAACATCAAAGCAATTAGCATAACAAAGCTGGTACAAATGATTTTCAACACTTCATTTGGATATTTTGAGTATGTCGGCTATCTCCTGCGTGGTATAATGTTGACTGTTCTTAATTAATGTTTTGATTTGATCACTATCAACTTCAACAAGTCTACCCAACCGTGGAGCATCATCCAGGGAGATATCTCCAGCATGAAACTTCGCAAACCACTTTTGACACTTTCGATCAGTCACAGCACCTTCTCTATATACTGCACACATCTTTTTTTGTGTTTCAGTTGCGTTTTTACCTTTCTTGAAATAATAAAGCATAATATGCTGAAAATGTTGCTTTTTCCTTCCATCTTCAATATTAAAATGGCTACACAAAAATTCACCGATTTTGATAAGTTTTATTTTAAATGCACGCTGATATGACAGCTGTCACATACAATCTAACAAAATTGTTTCGAATACAGTTAAAGACAACTAAGCACTACTAGAGCCATCATGCGGAAAAAAACACACTTTTTGGCCAACCCATATTATATCTGAAATTGTCTTAGCTTTATTTCTAATTTATTTCCTTAGATCTCTATATTCCTTTCAATCTCATTGATTGGAATGTTCTAGTATTCTGGAAGTATGAGGTGGATGTTCTATAGTTCCTTGTGGAAACTTTTTATTTCTGAATACAACTCTTAAAATTTTAGAGTATGAAGTTGTCAACTTTTTTTTTAACTTTAAAACTTTTGCTGTTATTATTTATTTATTTAGGCTGTGTTGGGTCTTCATTGCTGTACACAGGCTTTTCTCTAGTTGTGGCAAGCGGGGGCTACTCTTCGTCGTGGTGCGCAGGCTTCTCACTGCGGTGGCTTCTCTTCTTGTGGAGCACGGGCTCTAGGTGCACAGGCTTCAGTAGTTGTGGCACGTAGGCTGAGTAGTTGTGGCTTATGGGCTCTAGAGTGCAGGCTCAGTAGTTGTGGTGCACAGGCTTAGTTGCTCCACAGCATGTGGGATCTTCCCAGACCAGGGCTCGAACCTGTGTCCCCTGCATTGGCAGGCAGATTCTTAACCACTGCACCACCAGGGAAGCCCTCTGCTATTGTTTTGGTTTTTTTTTTTTAAACTATTTTTACACAGCTCGTACTCATCTTCTTGGGGTTGGAGGTGGGGCGCAGCAATGGTTTTCCAGAAGGAGAATGATTCAAACAGAAATATTTGGAAGGACATCCAAGAAGAATGGTGTATTAGAAGGCAAAGAACAAAAACTCACTAGGTTTCTGTGGCTTCTTGGAGTGATATGAGAAGCAGTGGCCCAATGTCATATGCTCCTCCTTCAATCTTTTTTTTTTGCGGTATGTGGGCCTCTCACTGTTGTGGACTCTTCCATTGTGGAGCACAGGCTCTGGACGCACAGGCTCAGCGGCCATGGCTCACGGGCCCAGCCACTACACGGCATGTGGGATCTTCCCGGACCGGGGCACGAACCCGTGTCCTCTGCATTGGCAGGCGTACTCTCAACCACTGCACCACCAGGGAAGCCCTCCTCCTTCAATCTTGAAAGACATGTGTCTAAGGGTTTACAAACATTGAAGCTATTTAAGCAGAAGATGTAGTGGAATTTTCTAAGTGTTGCTCCATGTAGATCAATGCGTCCTTTGAATCTCTCCTGAGAGAAGCCATCTGTAACCAGGGAAACTGGCTTGGGGCATCCATGTCACCAAATATAAGACAGAGGAAGTTTTCTGAATAGGGTAAATTTAGAGATTGACTTTTTTAGCTGCTATACTCACAATCTGCCTAAACTACAGCCCTCCCCCTACATTCCTACTGTGTCTCCTTACATGTTATATGTGTCAGCTATTCAGAACAGCAGTGGACTGGCCCCCACCACTGCCTCAGCTCTCATTTGCCTCTTTTGATGTTGTACAGGGTCTTAACCCTACTGAGTGTCAGAGTTTCTCCTATTCATGACCCTGTCCAGACCATGCTTAATAATGAAACACTCTCCTAATAAGTGAAGGAGTGGGCAAGGATATTGTGCATTTGGGATAGTCAAGAAGCAGATATGCTGTTTTAGTTTGGGCTGCCATAACAAAACACCACAGGCTGGGGGGATTAAACAACTGACATTTCTCACAGTTCTGGAGGCTGACAGGTACAAGATCAAGGTGTCAGGCAATTCAGGTGAGGATTATCTGACTGGCTTGCTGATGGGTATCTTCTCACTGCATCCTTACGTTGTAGGAAGAGAGAGAGAGAGAAACGAGCATACTCTCTGGAATCTCTTCTCACAAGGGCACTAATCCCACCATGAGGGCCCCACTGTCATGACCTCATCTCAACCTAATCACCTTCCAAAGGCCCCACCTCCAAATGTTGGTTTGGCCAAAAAGTTTGTTCAGGGTTTTCTGTAAGATGGTATGGAAAAAACGAACAAACTTTCTGGCCAATCCAATACCATCACACTGAGGTATTGACTTCAACATATGAAACTGAAAGAATGCAGTTTAGTCCATAGCACATGACCTATGAGCTAGCTACCTTATGATATCTTGACTATCTGTACATGAATATTTTATTATAATTAAAAGTACCAACTTCAGGAGTACTGCATTCTGTATTTGGCCTGTACTCTTAAAATGGGAAATGAAGCACATCCCTATTGGAAGCAGTTCTCTCTGCCACCTGTTTTGATCCTTCACTGTGCAGATGTTATCTGCAATAATCCAAAAGTATATTCAAAGGTTACTATGAGTGCATGGACCACCGTGATGGGTCTTGATAAGATTCAGGACACTTCAGACAACCCACAAACAACTGGTGGTGGTAACTGGTTGAGAAATATAGATACACAAAACTGTATAATACAGAAATAAAAACAGAAATTTAATGGGACCTAATCAAACTTACAAGCTTTTGCACAGCAAAGGAAACCATAAGCAAAACGAAAAGATAACCTACAAAATGGCAGAAAATATTTGCAAATGATGCAACCAACAAGGGCTTAATTTCCAAAATATACAAACAGCTCATACAATTCAACAACAAAAAAACAAACGACCCAATCGAAAAACAGCAGAAGACCTAAATAGACATTTCTCCAAAGAAGAAATACAGATGGCCAATTGGCACATGAAAAGATGCTCAACATCACTAATTATTAGAGAATTTGTAAATCAAAACTACAATGAAGTATCACCTCACACCAGTCAGAAAGGCCACCATCAAAACGTCTACATACAGTAAGTGCTGGAGAGGGTGTGGAGAAAAGGGAACCTCCTACACTGTTGGTGGGAATGTAATTTGGTGCAGCCACTGTGGAGAACAGAATGGAAGGTCCTCAGAAAACTAGAAATAGAATTACCATATGATCCAGCAATCCCACTCCTGGTTGTATATCCGGACAAAACTATAATTCAAAAGGACACATGCACCCCTATGTTCATAGCAGCACTGTTCACAATAGCCAAGACATGGAAGCAACCTAAATGCCCTTCAACAGAGGAATGGATAAAGAAGATCTGGTAAATATATACAATGGAATATTGCTCAGCCATAAAAGAGAACAAAATAATGCCAATCTGCAGCAACATGGTTGCAACTAGAGATTATCACACTAAGTGAAGTAAGAAAGAGAACAAATACCATGATATCACTGCTTTGTGGAATCTAAAAAAAGGACAAAAATGAACCTATCTATGAAACAGAAACAGAATCATGGACATAGAGAACAGACTGGTGGTTGCCAAGGGGGAGGGGGTTGGAGGAGCGATGGAGTGGGAGGTTGGGGTCAGCAGATGTAATCTTTTTTTTTTTTTTTTTTTTTTGCGGTATGCGGGCCTCTCCCTGCTGTGGCCTCTCCCGCCGCAGAGCACAGGCTCCGGACATGCAGGCCCAGCGGCCATGGCCCACGGGCCCAGCCGCTCCACGGCACGTGGGAACTTCCCGGACCGGGGCACGAACCCGCGTCCCCTGCATCGGCAGGCGGACTCCCAACCACTGCGCCACCAGGGGAGCCCTAGATGTAATCTTTTATATATAGAATAAATAAACAACAAGGTCCTATTGTATGGTGCACAGAACTATATTCAATATCCTATGATAAGCCATAATGGAAAAGAATATGAAAAAAGAATATATGTATATATGTATAACTGAATCACTTTGCTGTACAGCAGTAGTTAACACAACACTGTAAATCAACTATACTTCAATTAAAAATGTATAATACAAAGAAAACGATGATTTGTTTCATATGCTCAGTAACAGTACATTTCCTAAGAGTGTAGGAACGCAGTTGTGTGTGGTGGTAGAGATGGTTGCGTGTGGAAAGGGCTTTATTCATGGAGCAGAATCACGTAACAAGCACATCAGTGTTATCTCCTGACTCTGGCTTTACCAAGAAGCTCCACTGGGCTTGCGTCCATCAGATGCTGTTTTCCCGCCAATAATTGTGAACACAGTGTTGGCAAATATCACAGAGTATCAAGCACTGCTGGTTAAAACTGTGGCTTGAAAACTAGCTCTGTTTCCAAGTACTAGTCTCTGTTAGGACCTTGTGGCATGATTTATACACCTATGAAGCTCAGTACTCTACTCTTTCTCTCAGTATTTTTCTTCCCCTTCCAGACGAAATAGTCAATCCTTTTGTCATTACGGTCATGAAACTACTGCTTTGCGAATGCAGGTTACTGAATGGCCCTCGGGAAACACTCACATGGCAAACGTCTAGATCCTGTTTGTAGCCCCAACTGATGCTGTTTGTTTATCTACTTAAAACAACAACAACACACACATTGCAGTCTTGAGTCTTCTGGCTAATCAAGTGGTAACTTTTCATGAGGTGACAAATTAAAAAATTAACAT